>NC_142438.1:25018295-25320909 GCF_059453495.1 Arachis ipaensis | reverse complement strand
CCATGATAGGAATCCTCAAAAAGGCCAAAGATTCTATGGCCTTGTTGGGCCCTAAAAGACATATATCCCTTCATAGCCTTCCCCTGGCTAGAAAGGTTCGTGAGCAGGAAGAGGTAGAGGAAGACATTCACTGAGGCCGGCAGCTCCAGGTACTCACAAACTATCTCGAAGCATCGGATGGAAGCCCAACTGTTCGGGTGAAGCTGCAACGGAGCAACATCGCAGCGATTTAACAAACCCATAACGAAAGGGGAGAAAGGCAGACGAAGCCCCAAGGTCGTGAACATGGGCTCATAAACCCACAACCAATCAACAACTCGAGGGGAAGCCAAGTTTTTCTGGCATACGCGCTCTCGACCAGCAGGAACGTAAACTTGATAAAGCGCCTCCTCGGGACCCCCTCCACACAAGAGCCCTGACTGGCGCAGTTTTCGGAGTCCCTCCTTTGTAATTCTAGAAGGGGTATCTCTCACATCGGAAGAGACCCAGGGGTAGTGGTCAACAAAGTCGGCTAGAGGGCGCTGAGCCTGACTCGAAGAAGCAAGGCGCTCGGCCATACCTACAGCGGGGGCACCACTTAGTCAAGACGGGAAGCCGGAAACCCTCAAAAAAGTAAAAGCAAAAAGAAAAACTATGAATCACCCTCTAGCCCCCTATAACCCAGAAATGCAAGTAAAAATTCAGGAAAAACCCAGTGGCACCCCCTCTAGAAGAAAAAGCAACAAGAAAAATAGAAACCCAGGCATACACAAACAAGAATGCATGAGAACTAAAAGGAAGAAGCAACCAAAAGGGGAAAAACCATGAAAACTTACCAGGAAAATCAGAATCTGTAAGAAACAGATAGGAACGAGGAACCCAGAAAGGAAGAAAGGACACTGGAAGCAAGAGTGTTCGAAGAACAGCAAGAAGCAGAAGCAGGAGCAGTAGCAACACAAAAGAGCTAGAAGATGAGGAAAAGGAAAGTAGAGGGGAGAGGGGGTTATGAGATAAAAATAAAGGGGAGAAAAGTGTAACTGCCAAGGAAGAGCACCAAAAGGCAGGGGCATTGATGAGCGGATAATTTATACGCTTTTTGGCATTATTTTTAGTATGTTTTTAGTATATTTTAGTTAGTTTTTATTATGTTTTTATTAGTTTTTAAATAAAAATCATATTTCTGGACTTTACTACGAGTTTGTGTGTTTTTATGTAATTTCAGGTATTTTCTGGCTGAAATTGAGGGACTTGAGCAAAAATCTGATTCAGAGGCTGAAAAAGGACTGCAGATGCTGTTGGATTCTGACCTCCCTGCACTCGAAGTGGATTTTCTGGAGCTACAGAAGCCCAATTGGTGCACTCTTAATTGCGTTAGAAAGTACACATCATGGGCTTTCCAACAATATATAATAGTCTATATTTTGCCCGAGATTTGATGGCCCAAATTGGCATCAAAACGCCGGTCAGAGACTCTTTTCTGGCGTTAAACGCCAAAACTGGTAGAAAAGCTGGAGTTAAACGCCCAAACTGGCACAAAAGCTGGTGTTTAACTCCAAGAGAAGCCTATGCACGTGGAAGCTTCAATGCTCCGCCCAAGCACACACCAAGTGGGCCCAGAAGTGGATTTCTTCATCATTTACTCATTTCTGTAAACTCTAGGCTATTAGTTCATTATAAATAGGACCTTTTGCTATTGTATTTTCATCTTTAGATCATTTTTGAGACTATCTTTAGTTCATATTTTGATCTCTTGATCACGTTTTGGGGGCTGGCCTCACGACCATGCCTAGACCTTTTGTTCTTATGTATTTTTCACGGTGGAGTTTCTACATACCATAGATTAAGGTGTGGAGCTCTGCTGTTCCTCATGAATTAATGCAAAGTACTACTGTTTTTCTGTTCCATTCATGCTTATTCTTGTTCTAAGATATTTATTTGCACCCAAGAACATGATGAATGTGATGATTATGTGACACTCATCACCATTCTCACGTATGAACGCGTGCCTGATAAACACTTCCGTTCTACATGAAAACAAGCTTGAATGTATATCTCTTAGATATCTAATACAGGGGATCGAGTCCGAGATATTAGAGTCTTCGTGGTATAAGCTAGACTCCATGGGCAGCATTCTTGAGATCCAGAAAGTCTAAACCTTGTCTGTGGTATTCCGAGTAGGATTTGGGATGGGATGACTGTGACAAGCTTCAAACTCACGAGTGTTGGGCGTAATGACAGACGAAAAAGGATCAATGGATCCTATTCCGGCATGAGTGGGAACCGATAGATGATTAGCCGTGCGGTGACAGCGCATTTTGGACCATTTTCACTGAGAGGACGGACGGTAGCCATTGACAACGGTGATCCTCCAATATACAGCTTGCCATGGAAAGGAGTATGAATGATTGGATGAAGGCAATAGGAAAGCAGAAGTTCAGGAGGAACAAAGCATCTTCATACGCTTATCTGAAATTCATACCAATGAATTACATAAGTATCTTTATCCTATTTTATATTTTATTTATCTTTTAATTATCAATTCTCCATAACCATTTGAATCTGCCTGACTGAGATTTACAAGATGACCATAGCTTGCTTCAAGCCGACAATCTCCGTGGGATCGACCCTTACTCACGTAAGGTATTACTTGGACGACCCAGTGCACTTGCTGGTTAGTTGCATCGGAGTTGTGAATAAAAGTGTGAATCACGATCGTGCGTACCAAGTTTTCAGCACCATTATCAGAGATCACAATTTCGTGCACCAAGTTTTTGGCGCCGTTGCCGGGGATTGTTCGAGTTTGGACAACTGACGGTTCATCTTGTTGCTCAGATTAGGTAATTTTATTTTATGTTTAAGCTTTTTACTTTTTATTTTCGAAAAATTTCAAAAAAAAATTTCTATTCTGTTCTTCGGAATTTTTAAGAATGAATTCTAGAGTTTCATGATGATCTGTTGAAGTCTGGCTGGCTGTGAAGCCATGTCTAATCTTTTGGACCGAGGTTTCAACTTATCATCACAAGAGCTTGTTGATTTCTATCAATCTTGCTGTTGAATGTAATGACATGCTAAAGCTTGGCTGGCCATTGGCCATGTCTAGTGTTTTGGACCGAAGCTTTCACTAAAAGCCTGGCTGGCTAGTAAGCCATGTCTAATTCCTAGACCAGAGTTTTAGACTAACATTGCATGATTCCTGGAATTCTCATTAAGAATTTTGAATTCCTTATTTTCTTTTTCCAAATAATATTCGAAATTTTTTTTAATAAAATCATGAAAATCAAAAATAATTTGTGTTTCTTGTTTAAGTCTAGTGTCAATTTTTAAGTTTGGTGTCTTGCATGTTTTATTTATTTCCTTGCATTTTCGAATATATGAATTATGTTCTTCATTAATCTTCAAGTTGTTCTTGATGATTTCCTTGCTCTGATCTTTAAATTCTCTTGTTTTGTGTCTTTTGTTGTTTCTCATGTGCATTCTCAATTTGTTAGTGTCTCTAATATGAAAATCTTTAAGTTTGGTGTCTTGCATGCATTGCTTATCTGATCTTAGTTTTCCATGATTAGTTTCATTTTGTTGTTTCTCATTAAAAAAAATCCAATTTTTTTTTTCAAAATTATGTCTTTTCAAGTCAATAATATAGAGAATTGAAGATTCAGAACATTCAGCAGAGGAATTACAGAGAAAAAGCTGGGCGTTCAAAATGCCCAGTGAGGAAGGAAATCTGGCGTTTAAACGACAGCCAGGGTACTTGGCTGGGCGTTCAATGCCCAAAAGGGTAGTATTTTGGGCGTTAACATTCTGGGCGTTTAATGCCAACACAGCATAAGGGAGGTAAGTTAGTTTTTAATTCAAATCTTTTTCAATTTTTCATAATTTTTCAAAATCAAATCCTTTTCAAATCATATCTTTTCAATCATATCTTTTCAAAATCAAATCCTTTCCAATTTTTTTCTCACAATTTTCAAAAATCCTTGCTAACACTTAAGGACTTGATTCAGAAATTTCAAGTTTATTACTTTCTTGTTAAGAAAGGTTTCAATATTTGAATTTTAGAATCATATCTTTTAAACTTCTTGTTAGCCAAGTCATTAATTTTAAAATCAAATCTTTTTAAAGTATTTTTCAATCATATCCTTTCAATCATATCTTTTTAAAACCATAGCTTTTCAATCATATCTTCCCACTCATATCTCTTTTTAAAAATTAATTTTCAATCATATCTTTTTGATTGCTAATTTCAAAATCTTTTTCAAAATCATTTAACTCCTTTCTCAATTTTAATTTTCGAAAATCATCAACCAATTTTTCAAAATTTCTTTCAATTATTTCAAAATCTTTTTAAATTTAATTTCGAAAATTCTTCCCCCCTTTTTCACATTCTTCTATTTAAGGGACTAACACTCCTTCTCAATGTGCAATTCGAACTCTCTCCCTCTTGATACGTTCGAATTCTCTCCTCTCTACCTCTTCCTTCTATTCTTCTTTTCCTCTGACACCTCAAGGAATTTCTATACTGTGACATAGAGGATTCTATATTTTCTTGTTCTCTTCTCTTTCATATGAGCAGGAACAAAGACAAAGGCATTCTTGTTGAAGCTAATCCTGAACCTGAAAGGACCTTGAAGAGAAAGTTAAGAGAAGCTAAAGCACAACTCTCTGGAGAGGACCTAACAGAAAATTTCAAACAAGAAGAAGCCATGGCAGCCGAAAACAACAACAATGCCAATAATGCAAGGAAGGTGCTTGGTGACTTTACTGCAGCTACTTCCGACTTCTATGGGAGAAGCATCTCTATCCCTGCCATTGGAGCAAACAACTTTGAGCTTAAACCTCAATTAGTTTCTCTGATGCAACAGAATTGCAAGTTTTACGGACTTCCATTGGAAGATCCTCATCAGTTTTTGGCTGAATTTTTGCAAATCTGTGACACTGTCAAGACCAATAGGGTTGATCCCGAGGTCTACAGGATATTACTTTTCCCCTTTGCTGTAAGGGACAGAGCTAGAATATGGTTGGACTCACAACCTAAGGAAAGCCTGAACTCTTGGGAAAAGCTGGTCAGTGCTTTTCTGGCCAAATTATTTCCACCTCAGAAGATGAGTAAGCTTAGAGTGGAAGTCTAGACCTTCAGACAGAAGGAAGGTGAATCCCTCTATGAAGCTTGGGAAAGATACAAGCAATTGATCAGAAGGTATCCTTCTGACATGCTTTCAGAATGGAGTATCATAGGTATCTTCTATAATGGTCTGTCTGAACTGTCCAAGATGTCATTGGACAGCTCTGCTGGAGGATCTCTTCATCTGAAGAAGACGCCTGCAGAAGCTCAGGAACTCATTGAAATAGTTACAAATAACCAATTCATGTACACTTCTGAAAGGAATCCTGTGAATAATGGGACAAATCAGAAGAAAGGAGTTCTTGAGATTAACACTCTGAATGCCATATTGGCTCAGAACAAGATATTGACTCAGCAAGTCAATATGATTTCTCAGAGTCTGTCTGGAATGCAACCTGCAATAAGCAGTACTAAGGAAGCTTCCTCTGAAGAAGAAGCTTATGATCCTGAGAATCTTGGAATGGAAGAGGTGAATTACATGGGAGAACCCTATGGAAACACCTATAATCCTTCATAGAGAAATCATCCAAATCTCTCATGGAAGGACCAACAGAGGCCTCAACAAGGCTTCAACAACAATAATGGTGGAAGAAATAGTTTTAGCAATAGAAAACCTTTTCCATCATCTTCTCAGCAACAGACAGAGAATTCTAAGCAGAGCCACTCTGATTTAGCAACCATAGTCTCTGATCTAACTAAGACCACTCAAAGTTTCATGACTGAAACAAGGTCCTCCATTAGAAATTTGGAGGCACAAGTGGGTCAGTTGAGTAAGAGAATTACTGAAACTCCTCCTAGCACTCTCCTAAGCAACACAGAAGAGAATCCAAAGAGAGAGTGCAAGGCCATAAACGTAACCCACACGACCGAACCTGGAGAGGAGGAAAAGGCAGTGAATTCCACTGAGGAAGACCTCAATGGACGTCCACTAGCCTCTAAGGAGTTCCCTAATGAGGAACCAAAGGAATCTGAGGCTCATATAGAGACCATAGAGATTTCATTGAACCTACTTCTGTCATTCATGAGCTCTGATGAGTATTTTTTTCTCTGAAGAGGATGAAGACATTGCTGAAGAGCAAGTGTACCTTGGAGCAATCATGAAGCTGAATACCAAGTTATTTGGTAATAAGACTTGGGAGGATGGACCTCCATTGCTCATTAATGAACTGAACGACTTGATTAGGCAGACATTACCTTAGAAGAAATAGGATCCTGAAAAATTCTCAATACCTTGTGCCAGAGGCACCATGACTTTTGAGAAGGCTCTGTGTGACCTGGGGTCAGGTATAAACCTCATGCCACTCTCTGTAATGGAGAAAATTGGGATCCTTGAGGTGCAAGCTACAAGAATCTCACTAGAGATGGCAGACAATTCAAGGAAACAGGCTTATGGACTTGTGGAGGATGTCTTGGTAAAGGTTGAAGGCTTTTACATCCCTGCTGACTTTATAATCATGGACATTGGGAAGAGTATGGATGAATCCATCATCCTTGGCAGACCCTTTCTAGCCACCGCAAAATCTGTGATTGATGTTGACAGAGGAGAATTGGTCCTTCACGTGAATGAGGACTCCCTTGTGTTTAAGGCTCAAGGATCTCCCTCTGTAACAATGGAGAGGAAGCATGAAAAGATTCTCTCAATGCAGAGTCAAACAGAGCCCCCACATTCAAACTCTAAGTTTGGTGTTGGGAGGCCATCATCATGCTCTGAGCATCTGTGAGGCACCATGAGAGCCCACTGTCAAGCTATTGACATTAAAGAAGCGCTTGTTGGGAGGCAACCCAATTTTATTTAATCTATTTATTTTTCATTGTTATTTTATGTTTTTTGTAGGTTGACGATCATGTGAAGTCACAAAAACAACTGAAAAAGTAAAAACAGAATGAAAAATAGTATTAAAAATAGCACACCCTGAAGGAGAAGCTTTATGGCGTTTAAACGCCAGAAAGGGGCACAGAGCTGGCGTTTAAACGCCAAAAAGGGGAGAAAAGCTGGCGTTAAACGCCAGAAACGGGCAGCAACCTGGCGTTTAACGCCAGGATTGGCAATCAAGGGGGCGTTTACACGCCAAAATGGTGCAGGGATGAGAAATTCTTGACACCTCAGGATCTGTGGACCCCACAGGATCCCCACCTACCTCAACTCTCTCTCTCTTCTTCACACCTTCCCATAACACCCTTCCCCAAATACCCCTCACCAATCACCTCCATTCCTCTTCCCCAAAAAACCCCTCACCTATCAAATCCTACCCTCTTCTCCATAAACTCTTCACCAACCCACATCCATCCTTCATAAAACCCCACCTACCTCACCATTCAAATTCAAACCATTTCCCTCCCAAACCCTCCCCTTCATGACCGAACCCACCCTCTCTCTTACCCTATAAAACCCCCTTCACTCCTTCATTTCCACATATCACAAACACTACTTCTCCACCTTGGCCGAACCACTAAACCCCCTCCATCTCCTCTATTTCTTCTTTTTCTCCGTCCTTCTTTCTTCTTTTGCTCGAGGACGAGAAAACCTTCTAAGTTTGGTGTGGTAAAAGCGTTGCTTTTTATTTTTCCATAACCACTTATGGCACCTAAGGCCGGAGAAACCTCTAGAAAGAGGAAAGGGAAGGCAAAAGCTTCCACCTCCGAGTCACGGGAGATGGAGAGATTCATCTCAAGGGTGCATCAAGTCCACTTCTATGAAGTTGTGGCCAAGAAGAAGGTGATCCCCGAGGTTCCCTTTAAGCTCAAAAAGAGTGAATATTTGGAGATCTGACATGAGATTCGAAGAAGAGGTTGGAAAATTCTCACCATCCCCATTCAACAAGTCGGGATCTTAATGGTTCAAGAGTTCTATGCTAATGCATGGATCACCAAGAACCATGATCAAAGTGTGAACCCGGACCCGAAGAATTGGCTTACAATGGTCCGGGGGAAATGCTTAGATTTCAATCCAGAAAATGTAAGGTTGGAATTCAACTTGCCAATGATGCAAGGAGATGCACGCCCCTATACTAGAAGGGTCAACTTTTATCAAAGGTTGGACCAAGTCGTTATAGACATTTGGGAAGAGGGCACTCAGTGGAAGAAAGATTCAAGAGGGAAGCCGGTTCAACTAAGAAGGCATGACCTCAAGCCCGTGGCTAGGGGATGGTTAGAGTTCATCTAATGCTCAATCATTCCTACTAGCAACTGGTCTGAAGTTACTATAGACCGGGCTATCATGATCCATAGCATCATGATTGGAGAGGAAGTAGAAGTTCATGAGGTTATATCCCTAGAACTTTACAAGGTGGTGGACAAGTCCTCTACTTTGGCAAGGTTGGCCTTCCCTCATCTCATTTGTCACCTCTGCAATTCAGCTGGAATTGACATAGAGGAAGACATCCTCATTGATGAGGACAAGCCCATCACTAAGAAAAGGATGGAGCAAACAAGAGAGCCCATTCATGGACCTCACCAAGAGCATGCGGAAATTCCTCATCATGAAATCCCTGAGATGCCTCAAGGGATGCACTTTGCTCCATAAAACTATTGGGAGCAAATCAACACCTCCCTAGAAGAATTAAGTTCTAATATGGGACAACTAAGGGTAGAGCACCAAGAGCATTCCATCCTCCTCCATGAAATTAGAGAAGACCAAAGAGTCATGAGGGAGGAGCAACAAAGGCAAGGAAGAGACATTGATGAGCTCAAGCACTCCATAAGATCTTCAAGAGGAAGAACAAGCCGCCGTCACTAAGGTGGACCCGTTCCTTAATTTCCTTGTTTTTATTTTTTTGTTTTTCGAAAATTATGCTTTATGTTTTATTTATGTTTGTGTCTTATTACATGATCACTAGTGTCTAAGTGTCTATGCCTTAAAGCTATGAATGTCCTATGAATCCTTCACCTTTCTTAAATAAATTTTTTTTTTGTCTTAATTGAAAAAGATCAAGAAGTACATGAATTTCGAATTTTAAAATAGTTTAATTATTTTGTGGTGGCAATACTTTTTGTTTTCTGAATGAATGCTTGAACAGTGCATATTTTTGAATTTGTTGTTTATGAATGTTAAAATTGTTGGCTCTTGAAAGAATAATGAAAAAGGAGAAATGTTATTGATGATCTGAAAAATCATAAAATTGATTCTTGAAGTAAGAAAAAGTAGTGAATAGAAAAAAATGGCGAAAAAAAGAAAAAAATAATAAAAGAAAAAGAAAAAGCAAGCAGAAAAAGCCAATAGCCCTTTAAACTAAAAGGCAAGGGTAAAAAGGACCCAAGGCTTTGAGCATTAATGGATAGGAGGGCCGAAGGGAATAAAATCCTGGCCTAAGCGGCTAAACCAAGCTGTCCCTAACCATGTGCTTGTGGCGTGAAGGTGTCAAGTGAAAAGCTTGAGACTGAGCGATTAAAGTCATGGTCCAAAGAAAAAAGAGTGTGCTTAAGAGCTCTGGACACCTCTAATTGGGGACTCTAGCAAAGCAGAGTCACAATCTGAAAAGGTTCACCCAGTTATGTGTCTGTGATATTTATGTATCCGGTGGTAATACTGGAAAACAAAATGCTTAGGGTCACGGCCAAGACTCATAAAGTAACTGTATTCAAGAATCAACATATTGTATCTAGGAGAATCAATAACACTATCTGAATTCTAAGTTCCTATAGATGCGAATCATTCTGAACTTCAAAGGATAAAGTGAGATGCCAAAACTGTTCAGAAGCAAAAAGCTAAGAGCCCCGTTCATCTAATTAAGACTGATCTTCATAGATGTTTTTGAAATTTATTGTATATTCTCTTCTTTTTATCCTATTTTGTTTTTAGTTGCTTGGGGACAAGCAACAATTTAAGTTTGGTGTTGTGATGAGCGGATAATTTATACGCTTTTTGGCATTGTTTTTAGTATGTTTTTAGTATATTTTAGTTAGTTTTATTATGTTTTTATTAGTTTTTAAATAAAAATCGCATTTCTGGACTTTACTATGAGTTTATGTGTTTTTCTGTGATTTCTGGTATTTTTTGGCTGAAATTGAGAGACTTGAGCAAAAATCTGATTCAGAGGCTGAAAAAGGACTGCAGATGCTGTTGGATTCTGACCTCCCTGCACTCGAAGTGGATTTTCTGGAGCTAAAGAAGCTTAATTGGCGCGCTTTTAATTGAGTTGGAAAGTAGACATCTTAGGCTTTCCAATAATATATAATAGTCCATACTTTGCCCAAGATTTGATGGCCCAAATTGGCGTCAAAACGCCGGTCAGAGACCCTTTTCTGGCGTTAAATGCCAGAACTGGCAGAAAAGCTGGAGTTAAACAACCAAACTGGCAGAAAAGCTAGCATTTAACTCCAAGAGAAGCCTATACACATGGAAGCTTTAATGCTCAGTCCAAGCATACACCAAGTGGGTCCGGAAGTGGATTTCTGCATCATTTACTCATTTCTGTAAACCCTAGGTTACTAGTTCATTATAAATAGGACCTTTTGCTATTGTATTTTCATCTTTAGATCATTTTTGAGACTATCTTTAGTTCATCTTTTGATCTCTTGATCACGTTTTTGGGGCTAGTCTTACGGCCATGCCTAGACCTTTTGTTCTTATGTATTTTTCACGGTGGAGTTTCTACACACTATAGATTAAGGTGTGGAGCTCTGCTGTTCCTCATGAATTAATGCAAAGTACTACTGTTTTTCTGTTCAATTCATGCTTATTCTTGTTCTAAGATATTCATTCGCACCCAAGAACATGATGAATGTGATGATTATGTGACACTCATCACCATTCTCACCTATGAACGCGTGCCTGACAAACACTTCTGTTCTACATGAAAACAAGCTTGAATGTATATCTCTTAGATATCTAATACAGAAAACCGAGTCCGAGATATTAAAATCTTCGTGGTATAAGCTAGACTTCATGGGCAGCATTCCTGAGATCCGGAAAGTCTAAACCTTGTCTGTGGTATTCCGAGTAGGATCTGGGATGGAATGACTGTGACGAGCTTCAAACTCATGAGTGTTGGGCGTAGTGACAGACGCAAAAGGATCAATGGATCCTATTCCGGCATGAGTGGGAACCGATAGATGATTAGCCGTGCGGTGACAGCGCATTTTGGACCATTTTCACTGAGAGGACGGACGGTAGCCATTGACAACGGTGATCCTCCAATATACAGCTTGCCATGGAAAGGAGTATGAATGATTGGATGAAGGCAATAGGAAAGCAGAAGTTCAGGAGGAACAAAGCATCTTCATACGCTTATCTGAAATTCATACCAATGAATTACATAAGTATCTTTATCCTATTTTATATTTTATTTATCTTTTAATTATCAATTCTCCATAACCATTTGAATCTGCCTGACTGAGATTTACAAGATGACCATAGCTTGCTTCAAGCCGACAATCTCCGTGGGATCGACCCTTACTCACGTAAGGTATTACTTGGACGACCCAGTGCACTTGCTGGTTAGTTGCATCGGAGTTGTGAATAAAAGTGTGAATCACGATCGCGCGTACCAAGTTTTTAGCGCCATTATCAGAGATCACAATTCCGTGCACCAGGCATATTCGCCATTTCACCCAAAATTTCAAATCAATGAAATGATGGGCATTTAATGTCCAGCGTGAAAGCCAAGAAAGGAGCACAAGGGTGGAGGCGACCACGCGTGAAGGAAACAAAACGCCACCAACGAGTTCTCGAAGAAGAAGAAAAGTTTGCCGCCTTGGCGAATAAGACAAACGCGCCTAGCCACGAGCCCCAAACCTCAAGGCTGGCGCGTTGGGGAAATGTTACGAATTGACAAGTCCAGCCTAAGTAGTCGCCGGGTCGGGACACCGCCCCGGCTCAAACCTCTAGCAAAGGGGTCCAACGGGTCGGTCCCCAACACTCGACCCAAGGCTCGACCAACCTACCACCCAAAGCGCGCTATCGCTCGGGTCGGTGTCCTCGTGGCGGAGCCCGGCATCCCGATCCGAAGTACGGGACGACCTGCCCACGTGGAATGCGACAGCTCACAGCTCCTCCACCAATGGGCTGGACCATCACTAGGCCCACCCAACATAGTATATAAGGGGAGAGGACAGCTCTCACCTCGAGGTACGTCACTCTTTACCTAATTCGGCTATCCTCTGGTACGGACTCTGACTTGATCGTTGGAGTATCCTTGCAGGTGACCAACCCCCACGCTCCGTTCAAACCATGACCTCACTAGCACCCTCCGACCCTCGTTCCACGTCAGCGCGGGGTCTTACCCTCTCTCCTACTCATCACTACCCGACTACCCGAGAACATCAGGTAACGAACAGATTATAATAACAAATCAAATAATAAGAGCCTTGCTATCATCAACGGTGTAACACAGTGAAAGATTAATTACATAAAACAGGGCAGAAAGTTGGATCTAAGACAGCAGTACTTACATGCTAATTGTTAAAGGCTGATAAAGTCATAAACTAAATGAAGCATGACTAACATTCTTCTTTTTCTGCATAATCAAAGCCTTATGTATGTCTCGAAAAGTTTTCACAAGACAACCTCTTCATGAAACTAACGAAATACGATGTTAAATCATATACAAAAGACTTAAAAGAATCAAAATTACCAAAACAGAAACTTTATATCATGAGAGAAAAGTGACATTGTTTTTTGTATTCTAAGAAGTTTTTGTTTTTAAATTGATTACCCATCTTGGGTTGTTGAAGATGAACAGAAAATGTCATAACTCCATTGAACACTTCTTACGGTCACCGCTAAGGGTGTGTTTGGAGTTCACGTTAGAGAAGAGCTTTGAACGTCCCATCTTTATGTTTAGCAACTCTTTGGAATTCTGAACCTAGAAGTGATTTTGCCTCTAAACGTACGTTTACAGGAAGCTAAAAATTCTAGCTTCTGCGTTCACGTTGGAGAAGGTTAATTACAATTGAGAAATTAAGTAAGAAAATTATTCCTCTTCTACCAATCCTATCCTTCATTTTCTTCTATAAAAATGATGTAAGTAACCATATAATTTTCACACTAGTTCTTTGTGTATGTTCTTGGTTCCAATTTTTTTTTCATCAGAATCTTTCAGATTTGTTACAATCACTGTCAAGATAAATATTTTAATTTTTTTTATTACTTTTAGTACTCTCTTTCATATTTTGATTTTTATGTTTTTTATTGTATTTTTTTATTTATTTATAAATATTTTTATATTATTTTTTGTATTATGATATTATTTTTTTAGTGTACTGATGTCATATTTTTATTGTATTTTTTATTCATATGACAACTATTGTTGATATAAATTCTTATTTTTATTAATTTTTATGATATTTTTTATTATTTTTTGTTCATATAAATTCTTTTTTCTACCCTTTATTGTATTATATTTATGTTGTGTATAAAATTTTTTATTTTTTTATTTATTTTTATTCATATGAATTTTATTTACTTCTTATTATATTTTTTTTGTTCATATGATATATGTTGTTAGTTGTAATTATTATATTTTATGTTTGTACGAAATTTTTTTGTTTATTTTTTTGTATTTCTTATTGTACTTTATTTTCTTTTTTATTATATACTAATTATAAAAATTTATAGTCCAAAATAATACTAAATTAAAGAATAATAACGGTACTAAAATAATATAGAACATTTTTTTTTGTTTGACATTATAAAATATATAGTACCCCTTTAGTGTTTTTATGTATTAAAATATATTTTATCAATTTTTATATGTTACTTTAATTTTATAAATAAATATTAATTTTATTATAAAATAAATTAATAAAATTTATTCAAATATCTAAAGTAAAATGATAGGATAATATAAAAAATTATTTAAAAGTGATTTTGAGTAATATATTCCAAACAATATTTATTTTACTATAATCCATTTTGATATAAAGATTGCTAAACATAAATCACGTTAGCACAAACTTACTTTTCATCAAAATCAAGTTTACAAAATCACTTTTATACAAACTCCTATTTATAAACTATAATCCAAACACAGACTAACTTTGCACTCAAGTTTTTCTGCATCTTCTCATGCTTTGGACTCCAAGAAAAAGCCACGGCCTTAAAAGCAACTCAAGAATCATGAAAAACCTGCATCTTCATGCAATGATTACATCCATTTAGGTGTCATAAAAAGGAATCAATAAAAGAAAAAAAAATAGTATTATTATGAGTAATACTTGTGTATATTATTATCTAAATAATATTACTTAGAACACACTTGTATTTTTTGTTGTAAACCTAATCTCACCTCCTTTGGAGATTTGTGAGTGTAGAACTATAAAAAAGACACATGCATTTCTTAGCAAAAAATCTAGCGCACATTTAAAGAAATTTTTTTAACTTAAAGAAAATAATTAAAATTCACAAATCATTAAAATATTAGTATACATATTCCTTTAATTAAATTTATAATAATACTATCAATTAATTGTTTAATAATAAAAGATTCCAGAAATAACCGTTAAAAAACAGAAGATTATAATTAAAAGGCGCTTAATTTAAAAAAAGAATGAAAGATCACATAAAACATACATCTTTTATATTATTTTGAACTAACCAAAAGTCAACATATCTATATGAAATAAACTCATGAATAAGAAGAAACTAACCAAACTGCATTAGGAGCACTAAAGGTATTAACATATCGCAAATCACACTTTTTTAAAGTGGTAAAGGAAGCTTACCTACCAAAATAGAATCCGCTTAGTAGTTGTACCTGTAGGTATGTCCTAAGGCCACATAGGAGTCACAAATACACACAAAACTTCTCATGGGAGAGAAATTTGTAAAAATTAAAAGGACTATTTTATATCCCTGCTTATAGTATAACTCTAAGAGAACATATCCTTTAATTAACTTCTCATACTCTCCAAGATCTTTGTGATAATTCCAATTATATGATGATTCAAGAAAGTAAGTATTGGTTCTCAATAATCAATATATATGAACTCTGGGACAACTCTAATAGCTTTGACATATGTAAAATATATGCTCATGTCTATTATTACAATCTTTTTACATACCAAATTTTGTGCGATGAAGTAATAATCATAATCAGCTCACTCATCCTCAAAGCCAAAGCTAAATTTTCTTCAATAGATAAAGAAAGACACATGCCAAATAATAATATTCACCCTTCTTATAGTATTTTTAGGTTCTTTGGAAAATCCTTTCATAGAATTAGAATGGGATAAGTACTGTTTTGGTCTCTAAAGTTTAGGGTCAAAATCAAAATCGTCCCTAACCTTATTTTAGATTTAAAATCGTCCCTAACGTTTCATTTGGTATTAAAATCATTATTTTGACCGTTTTACCCTTATTTCACTAACCCTACTATCTCACCTCTCTAACTCCATACCCTATCTTCTTCACTCCACCGTCACAACATACGCTTCTTCTTCTTCTTCTTCTTCTTCTACTTCTTCACACAACTGTCACTTCTTCTCCATCACACACACTTCACCTCGACGGCGACCTCCACCCCGATGGCGTGGCGACCTCCAAGCGCAGCAGTGGCCAACGGCGACCTCCACCTTGACAGCGCGGCAACCTCCAAGAGCAACAGCGGCCAACGGCGACCTCCACCCCGACGGCAACTTTCAAGAGCAACAGCGGCAACCTCCATACTTTTTATAAGATATAGTTTCATTCTTTTTGTTTTTTTTTTTTAAATCTGAATTTGTTGTTGTTGTTAGATTTGAAGAATTTGATGTTGTTCATCACAATCCCTAATTCCCTAATTTTTATTGTTGGTTTTGTTCTTATTCTTATTTCTGGATTTCTAAATTGTTGTTGCTTTTTTTTTGTTTTTGGATTTCTTGTTTCTTCCTAACTTTTGTTCTTGTTCTTGTATTTGATTGTTCTTGATAATTAAATTTATAGATTTTTGGTTTTTGTAATTAGAGATGAATTTGGATATTTTTAATTCTTATAATTAGATTTTGTTAATTATATTTAAGGATTGGAAGTTTTGAGTTTTGCTAATGGAAGAAGAATTTGTTGAATTTGTTCTTCTGGAAGAAGAAGAATAAGAAAAGTGAAATGGTGAAAAAAGGGGTATTTTTGTCATTTAGAAAAAAAATTATTTAAAAGGACGATTTTAATACCAAATGAAACGTTAGGGACGATTTTAAATTCAAAATAAGGTTAGGGACGATTTTGATTTTGACCCTAAACCTTAGGGACCAAAACAGTACTTATCCCAATTAGGGGAGAATCAATTGAATGGGAGACCTTCAATTAGAAGACCTTCAATCTGCATGGATTTACTTAATTGGAGATAGTAAGAAGTTAACCTCATTCACTTTTTATGGAGAAAAATAAAATCGTTAAAAAAATTTGAGTAGGATTAAGTAGGTAGTCCCTCAAAAAGAATTTTAGAACCCATTATCTCTAAAGTGAAACACATTGTAAGAAGTTAGTCTTCCATCTTAAGTGAAACATAATTTCAGAGAGAAATAGAAAAATTTGTACTTTCAACATCTAAAAAAGCTAAGTAGTTTCTTTGGATTTTTTATTTTAATAAATAAAATAAATATAATATTAACTAAAATAAATATTTTTACGAGAAATTACCGATTTAAATTCTCTTACCATATCTCGTTTGTAGTGTAAACGAGATGATAATGCGCATATCTCGTTGGCACGTCAGCGTGACACGTGTATATCTCGTTTACAGTGTAAACGAGATATGCGCAATGTCATCTCATTTATACCGTAAACGAGATATGGCCCGTACGCGCCTATATATAGAAGTCATTTACAGCTTAGTTCCGGGTCCCAGTTTGACTTTGTCAACATCTTTCTCCCCTCTTTTAACTATTTCTGACTATACCTTTGACCGTAGCGGTGATGGCGCGCCAAGCGGGGAATGACGGGGACAACAACAGGCTGAACGAGACGACACATTACGCCGGGGCGGCCGACTTCGAGGTTGGTTTCGTTATGGTTGTTAAATTTAATGATGTTGCCATTGTTAGGGTAGTCATGAAGATCTGAAACGTTGGTATATGAGTTAGGAGTTATGTAACACCCTAATTACCCTGAGCCTTACCTCTAGCCGTAAAGCAAAGGTTAATCAGAGGTTACAACAGTCCTAAGGCTTATACATATTTATAGATATAGAAGGAAATAATATAATCTAGAATCCTGATGAAGGATATAGCTCAAAGACAGAATTACAAAAGCGCGAAACATTCACACGAAGCTAACGCATAAGATACAATATATAGATGCAAAAGAATGGAATATATATAGATATAATAGTATAATAATCATAGGGGACTAGTCGCGACTTGTGAAGTTTAAGCCGACTAGTATATACAGACATATAGAGTTTGGAGTTAAAAACAGCTTATACAACTATTCTCTCAAATAAGCCTCTAAGGCCATAAAGATAAATGTACAAAAGATGTGAGAGCAACTATAACAAAAAAAACATAATAAACCAAGGAGGAACCATACTTCGCTCTGTCACCGTATCCGCAATCTCACTGAGGTGGACTACAACCTGTATCTAAAAAACAACAACAAAGTATGGAATGAGAACCGGAGGTTCTTAGTATGGTAACAGTGCCCAATAATGTAATATGTAAGGCCCAGGGATGCCGAAGGCAATCCTAGAACTTCACACCAAACTGATATTCAAGCTTAACATAAATAAATAAATAAATAAAGAACTTAAACCATAACTGGATTATCTAAACTTAGGGGATTTCTAACTAGAACTAGTCACACCGTTGTATCCCACAGCCTTCGCCAACCTAACCTCCGTGCGATCCCCGCGCCACCGCCTACGTAACCTCCTCAGTACCAGACAAACACAGATAATGCAAGCAAGTTAAACACAGGTAATATTCAAATATATAACAAGTAATTCAAGAAGCAAGTAGGCATATTATACAATTAGGCAAACTCAAGTAATAAAAGCAAACAAGCACATAAGAGATGCATATGATGAATGTCTATCCTATTGGCTCGTGATATCACTTGTCGGTCCGTAAATGCCAACCCGACACATCCTCCCGGATGTAGCCTTTTCTGCCACGCCAGGGATATAGTGCCCTGCACACTCATGCAGTAGCTCTTCTGCTACGCCAAGGTTATAGTGCCCTACACACTCATGTAGTAGGGAGTCCACTACGCCAAGGATATAGGCCCTGCACACTTCATGCAGTAGAGAAGAAAATAACCATAACAAATCATGCAGCAGAACAATCTGCTACGCCGGGAATATAGGCCCCGCACACTCTCAACATCCAACAAATCATACGACAGAAACATCTGCCATGCTGGAGATATAGGCTCCGCACACTCTCAACAACAACTAGTCATGCAGCAGAACAATCTGCTATGCCGGAGATATAGGCTCCGCACAGTCTCAACAATAACTAGTCATGCAACAGAACAATCTGCTACGCCGGAGATATAGGCTATGCACACTCTCATATAATCCAATCATTTCCTCATCATCAAATCATCACCAGACATTACCATTCCTCATCCCAAATCACTTTTAGTTATCAATTCTTAATATTCATCAATATCATCATTTCTGTTCGAGTCCTCGACTCATCTCAACCATCCTAAATTCATGATTTCCATTCTGAATTCATAGTTCCTCAGTTCTCATCTCACATACCAATTCTTCTTTAATCTTCACCCAGCCCATTCTCAGTACACCAGAAACCTAGGCATCCATTTTTTAATTCTTCATAAAATCATCTACTAGAACCCTTAAGTTATATCCCATGTTCTAATACTTAAAACTAGGCCCAAAGTCTTAAAATGGTGTTATAGAATCTTATAACCTTGTTGGGAAGGTAGAATAGTTGAAAAACAAGTAAAATTTGACAAACAGGACGTGTGCGGCCGCACAGGGGTGTGTGCGTTGACGAGGGGATTTCTACCAGCAAAGAGATTCATAGAAACAGTTGCGTTGTAGATATAGTCTCTAAACTGACAAAAATCCCTTCGTACAAACGTTTTGGGTGTCACAAGTAACAAACCCCTTTAGAAATTGTTAACCGAGTATTCAAACATCGGGTCGTCTTCTCAAGGAACTGCGAGGAAGTATGTTCTTATTATTGGCTATGAAGGTTGTACTCGGGGTTTAGAAGATGAGAAGGAAGTAATTTGAATGACAAGTAAAGTAAATAGCAATTAAAATAAATAAATACTGTAAAGCAGACTTTTGGCAAGGTAAAAGAAGTTGGAGGTCCAACGTAGTTATCTCTCTCAACTATAATGAAAGTTGAATCTAAACTCCACTTGATCAACCTGTACTAGGGCAAAGGAAAGTCAAGGGACTAATTAAATTGACCTTTGAATCCTATTTATTTCCTAAGAAAAGGTTGGGATTACTTAAGTTCAGCTCAATTAGCAAGATAACGATTATCAATTATGTTGAGTTTAATAACTGTTGAGTTACTGAATTCTTAACCAGAACCAAAAGGGGAAAAAGTAAAATTGCTGGAATAATAAAAATATCCTTAGATGGGAAGCAATGGTAACTTAAATCAAAGAGAACAATCATAAACTGAAAATACCTCAAATATTATTAATTCAAATAACAGTCTGTAACATGGAAGAAATTCATAAATTCAATGATTAATTCAAGTGCTGGAATAAATAAAAGTAAAAGAAAGCTAAAACAAAGAAATATAAAACCTGGATTGAGAGTCACTCTTAAAACAAGAAGAAATCATAAATCCTAAAAGAGAGAGAGAGAAAATCTCCCTCTCAACTAAATCTAAATCATTGAAAATTAAAATATGCGAGCTCCCCTCTTGAATGGGTGCATTCCCACACTTTATAACCTCTGGTCTATATTGTCTGTACTTGGATCTGGGCCAAAAAGGGCTTCAGAATTCGCTGGGGGCGTATTCTGCAATTTCTGGTGCGCGGCCTCTGTCACGCGTCCGCGTGGGTCACGCGGTCGCGTCATTCAGAGCTTTTCCTTGCCACGCGGTCGCGTCAGTCATGCGACCGCATCATGTGCTTTCTGCTTAAGGCGCGCGGTCGCGTCAGTCATGCGGCCGCGTCGCTGCTGATTCGTGCTTGGCACGCGATCGCGTCATCCATGCGATCGCGTGGATACCAGTTTCCTTAAAGCTCCGTTTTGCTTTCTCCTTCCATTTTTGTATGTTTCCTTTTCCGTCCTTTAAGTCATTCTGCCTTAGAAAATCTGAAACTACTCAACACACTAATCACGGCATCGAATGGAAATAAAGGTAATTAAATTAATTAATTTTAAAGCTTAGGAAACATGTTTTTCATTTACATCACATAATACGGAAGGAAAAGTAAAACCATGCAATTAATGTGAATAAGTAGGTGAAGGATTGTATAAATCACTCAAATTAAGCACAAAAGAACTCATGAATATGGGTTTATCAACCTCCCCACACTTAAACACTAGCATGTCCTCATGCTAAATCCAAGGTAAATAATTAAGGTTAAAGTGATGGAATGTCATGCAATGCAACCTAATTTAAATGCACTACCTAAATGAATGATGCATCATGCAACTCTAATTTATTCACTCATATATAAAGCTTACATGTAGCCAAGTTAATTCACATTCTCAAGGAGTCATATATATATATATAGCCAACCCTTAAATAATAAAGCATTTCAGCAAATGAGATGGGAAAGAAAGTATTGTACAAACTTACAAAACAATTAGTAAATTAAGTACAGATATATGTTGATGAGTTATTGAACCCTCACTGGATTTTTGTGTTTACTCTCTAGTCACTCAGTGTTTATTGGGTTTATTCACTCTATTTTTCTTTTTATTCTTAATTTCTATAGCTTTATTCTTCATCTAACCAATCAACAATTATAGAATATAGTCATACCAAAAAGTCATGAGGTCTTAATTGAGGTTGTAATGGGGTCAAGGTAAAGGTAAGGATTTATGTATAGGGTTAAGTGAGCTAATAAGTGAATCCTTAATTAGACTAAGATTTCACCTAACATACATATTTAGTAAAACAAAAAATCTCTTTACCTATTTTCCCATATTATCCCACTTATTGTTACATGCTCATGTTTCACTTTTTATTTTTTTCTATTCCATGTGCATTGCTTTTATCTTGCATTGGGGAATTTCTTTTGTATCCCCTTTTATTAAATAAATTTTTTTTAAGGCACATGACAATTGAAGCACTTTGATTTTCTCATGAACATGCTTCCCAAATTTATTTTATTTCTTTTAACTTCTCTACCTTTTTGTTTCTATCATCCATGTTCCCAAAAGGTTTCCCACATTTAACTCTATTCATGATTTTCTATCTTAAGCTAACCAAGGATTCACTTGGGATTTTCTTTTGTTTTTCTGCTTAAGGCTAGTAATTTGGCTAAATAGAATAAAGGGGTTTTAAAAGGCTCAAAGGGGGCTAACAAGGGTGATGTAAGAGGTAGGCTAATTTGGGGTAAGTGAGCTGAAATCAAATGATGGCCTCAATCATTCTCTTGGTATATATCTACATTCTATATTCTATAATTGGACATATAGATTAAAGCAAAGGGAAGAACATCAGAATAAAAAGAAATGAAACACACAGAAATGAAATTATGGTTTAAATGCAACCATACAATTTAAGCTCAAGACTCATAGGCTGTGTGTTTTCTAACTCAAGCATCATATATCATTTATATATTGTATGCAGGTTTAGTTAAAAATTTCCATTATTCTCATAAAAAAATTATTTAGGGTAGCTTTTAAAGTTTTAATGTTCCTCCTTGATGAAATGTTGTCAGCTTAACTACATCATGTAATGCTATATATAAGGTTTGTGGATTTAAATCTGATATGTTCAATTTCCTAGCTTACTTTCTTTTTATATTTTTCAATTTAAACTATACTATTTTATGCTAAAAAGGGTAAACTATACTAATTAATCCACTAATAAATCAGAATTGCAAACTAAACTAAATAACTAAAATAGACTAAATGGCTAAAATATGAACTGAAGATGCAAAATGCAGAAAATAGAGTAAAAATACATAAAAGCAATGTATAAGTACTCAGAAAATAACAATAAAAAGAAAAAGAGAAAAATACAGAAAAATATCCAAAATAAAAGAAAAAGTATGTAGTGGTTCACCAAAATAAACGCCAGAGATGGCGACCTCCCCACACTTAAAAGGAAGCATCGTCCTCGATGCTCGATCAAGCCGGGTGTGAAGGGGGTGTCATCACTGGGAGGGATGGTAGCTGGAGTCTCAGTGGTGGTGGTGGGCTGAGGGTCTGGCTGCTGTGGAGGAGGTGCTGACTGGATCGGGATCCCAAGATCCGCAGCCTCAATCTGATGTGGGACCGCTGCCTGTGGTGCGGCTGGTGCTGCCCCTGGGGATGGGTTTCTGCCTCGGGTGCATCCGCCTCCTCCTCAGATGCCTCGGACGGTGTGTCGGGCTCGGAGGGAATGTCACCGGATCATATCATCAGCTTTAGGTGCTCATAGCGCCGCTTGTTGCGACACTCCATCTGGTCAAGTCGTCGAAACAAGCGGTGCACCAGATGATAGACGGGCTCTGTGGCAGGTGGAGGTGCAGTGGTGGTAGCAGGGGTAGGTGGTGCAGCAGTGGAGGAAGAGGGTCCAGCAGATGGTGGGGATGACTCATCAGTAGCAGTGAATGGTGATGGTCTGTGGCCCAGGGCTAAGAAGTTCCGGCTGTGCGGAATGATCTTCCTGCAATCCGCCGCTGGTGGTCTCTCATCGGTAGCCTCCCATGGCACGTCAGCTCGACGGCCAAGCTGTGTAACTAGATATGGAAAGGGGAGGGTGCCTCGGACGTGGACCCTGGCCATATAATGCCGAATGAAACGTGGTAGATAAAGGTCCTTACCCTCCAGCACACACCAAAGGAGGGTGATCATAGCAGCCGGGATCTCCGTCTCGTGAGTACTCGGCATCACATAATTACTCAAGATCTGATGCCATAACCGAGCCTCATCATTTAAGTACACTCTCTTGATCCCTCAAGGCATGGTAGTGTCCTGACCCATCTCCCAAGGAACTGTCGGGTCGAGAGCTATCCGTGCCTTTATAGCATCCCAATCAAACTGCATCTGGCGCATGTCCTCCTCAGCCTTTGAATAACCATCAGGCTGATCGGACTTGGCTAGGAGCTGGAGAATGTCCTTTAAGGCCTCCTCAGTGACCAGAATTTGTTTTCCTCTCAGGTTCACTGCATCTAGGGTAGTGAGATAGTAGTTGCAGTAGAATTTCTGTACCCAAGATGAATTGACCTCTGTCAGTGTTCTTTCCAGAAAGAACCAGCCCCTTTGCTTGATTTGCTCAGTGGTGTACTGCTGGAGTGTTTCTGGAATCTTCAGAGTTCGCTCCAGGTATAGATTTCTGGAGTTTGCAAAAGCCGGGTACTTCAGCTCACAGTACCAGTTTGCAAATTTTATAGGATCAGTCGCAGGAAGCAGCTGGTCAGCTTTTTCCTGCTGTGTGAAGTTCTTCTCCCGTCATGAAGAATCGTGCATTAGAGCAATGATGGACTGGGAGGAATCTCCTCTCTTGCGCTTGCCAGTAGCCTTGCCTTTTCCTTTCCTTTGTGAGGCAGACATCCTGAAAAACAGAAAACCAGGATATGGATAAAATAGGAAAGAAAATAGGCAATTAAACAAAGGAAACTCAAAGCGGCAAAGGTGAAATAGAATGAGGAAAATGAGTAAATGAAATGTGATTGAATTTATGTTAAATGGAAAAATAAACAATATGCCATGGTTAGAAAGTTAGAGGAAAGTGAAAATAATCAGAAAAGAGATTAAAATGGTTAGTATGGTTAGAATTTGAAAAAGAAATTAGTAAATTAAAATTAGTGAGTTAGTAAAGTACGGGTTAAAGTAAGTGGCATAGAAAAATTCCATATAACAAGGATTCACAGGTAAAAATAGAAGTACTCATAATCGAACAAGGAAAACAGGGTGATGCTGATTCGAATAGAAATAAAGAATGGCAAAAATTAGAATCAGTGAATTACAAATGCAGTTTATGAACCAGAAAATCAAAGAGGATAAGAAAGTCTGCCATAGCATTCATGAAATGGTTTGGGTAAAGCAGAGTAAAATAGAGTTTAGAAAAGCCAAACCAAACAAGAATGAAAATAATTTACAAAAAATTTGGGCAGCATTCCGGCTAAAAGTGGATTGTCCCGGAAAATAAACAGCAATCATAGCAGTTCATATGAATTAAAAACTTGCTGCAGTTACCAGTAATGAATAGAAACAGGAAAATTTAGAGTAACAAGCAGCGATTGCAAGAAATCACAGCATATGAACGAGGTTACAGGAACAGCAGAATTGCAGTTATGATAAAACATAAACAGGAACAGTGCAAGTAAACAGACCTAGATCCACTAATAACAGCCTAAGCTACCTAACAACCTAAAAATCCTACTACAGCATGCATATCTATCTATCCTAATGATGAACAGAAACGGAAAAAAATTACAGAAAAACGACGAACGGATAAAAGGGGGTTGCGATTTGCGGAACCTGGTAGGCGGAAGGGGTGGAACGGGGAAGAAGGTGGCTGCTGCGGCGTCCGGCGCGGTGGCGGGGCACGGTGTCGCGGTGGCAGCTGAGGGGGCGCAGTGGCGGATAGAGGGTTTAGGGGTAGTGATAGAAGAAGGGGGGTTTGTGGGTGGGTGGCGGAGAGAGGGGGGCGCAGCTGGGTGGCCGGCGGTGGGGGGCGGTGGTCGCGGGGGCAGTGGTGGAGAGGGGAGGATAGAGGAAGAAGGGAGAAGAAGGGAGGGGAGGGGGTTGCAGTGGCGGCGTCCGGCGTGGCGGCGGCATCTGGGTGGGGGCGCGGTGGCGGCTGGGTGGTGCAGGGTGGTGGCTGGAGGGAGAAGAAGCAGAGAGGGAGAAGAGTGTTGGAGGTGGGGGGCTGCGCGACTGATAGGGTTCGCGTGGCTGGGGGTTATATTTTCGAATCCACGCGGCCGCGTGGGGCACGCGGTCGCGTGGTTGGGGTGAAAATGGGAGTGACGCGATCGCGTGGGGCACGCGATCGCATGAGAGGGGGAAGAAGGGTGATGCGATCGCGTGGGTCGCGCGATCGCATCGCTGGAATTTGTGCTAAACGCACGACTCCAGCGTCGTTTTAGCGCAACTCTCTGTCTCCTTTTTGGGGTGATGTGCAATCCATGTGACGTGATCGCATGGGGCATGCGATCGCGTGGGCCAACTTGTGCGAAACACACAAGGGCTGCACGATTCCAGCCCAACTTTTTGTTCGTTGGATCCTTACGCCGATATATATATCACGCGGCCGCGTGGGTCACGCGATCGCGCGGGTGGTATTTTTCGCAATGTGACGCGATCGCATGGGGCATGCGGTCGCGTCGTGCACCCTTTTTTTTATGCATGAAAAATGCAGAATGCAATGATTAACATGAATGCTATGCATGATTCCAAGTTTAATAAATTAAAATGAAAAAGGAAAAATGAAAGCATTTAACAAGAAATAAATTGAAAAAGAAGCGACCATACCATGGTGGGTTGTCTCCCACCTAGCACTTTTAGTTAAAGTCCTTAAGTTGGACATTGGAGGAGTATCCTGTTATGGTGGCTTATGTTTAAATTCGTCCAAAAATCTCCACCAGTGCTTGGAATGCCAATAGCCTCCGGGGTCCCAAACTAGGCACGCAAAGCTTCTAAACAGCTTCAAATGTATTGTTAGGCTCCCGGGACGACGAATGTCAGGATAGAGTCTAGGATTCCAAGCCTTGCTTTTAAATCCGCCTCCGTCTTGATCTACATGTCTCCATTCGGGCGGGTTAAAAAGTAGAATCTCACCTTGGTGACCAAACGTTCTCCGTGATCCATGTAATTGAGCATGATACCAATCCGTGTACTTCGAGGTGAAGCGTGGAACCTTATTGAACCTTGTGCACCAGCTCTGAGTACGAGCTATTTTTCTCTTACTCTTAAAGCCGCAGAGAGCTCTAAGCTGGCCATCTGTTTCAAGCAAACCATATTCAAGTGAATAAGTAAAGTTATAAGTTAAGGATTGTACCCACTTGAAGCTTGTATTAGGTGGTAATGGCCTTGGGATAGGTGTTTTTGGTGGTTCTGCAAGTTCCTTTTCCTTGTGTTCTTCTGTGAATTCCTCCACTTCTTTGCAAAGATCTTCAATTGTATCTGTGTCCTGGTCAAAGTCTTCTATGTCTTCCTCATCACTTGAGTCATAGATTGGGGGTTGAGAGAAATCTACCTCCGCATCATCTTCATATTCACTTGGGGAAGATTCTTCGTTCTCAGAGAATTCACTTGCGGATGCAAGTTCATCACTAAGAGAGCTAGACTTGTGACTATCATCATCAAGGGAATTTGTTTCTTGGATTATTCCATCTGATTCTTCATAAATGACTTGCCTTGGAGAAATATCCTCCTTAGCATCAACTGTAGTCTCCTTGACGGCGTTTTCCTCAATTCTGGATTCCCATGGAGGTTCAGCATCTCCTAGATCTTCAACCAGCTCTTCTTCTTGAACAATGACAGCTTCTTCTAATTGTTCTAGTACAAATTCATGCTCTGTCTTGTCCACTGGCATTTCTGGCAATTCCTTTATGCTCTGCTCTTCATTGAGCTGTCCACATAGGGTTGTGGCTAATCCTTGTGTATTTGAGCGCCTAGAAGCCCATTGAATCATTGCTTGCGCCAGTTTTTGAATGGTTGTTTGAAATTTAATTACTGTTTCTCTTAGGCGATCCTCTGCTTCTTGGGTTGCTGGACTTGGACATGCTACAAAGGAAAGTGGTGGTGATCGGGAATGATTGGATTGGTATTGGGGTAAAGAAGGATCATATGGTGGCGAATGGTGAAGAGAAGCTTGTGAATGTGGTGGTTCGAGGTTATGTTGAAAGGATGGTTTATATGCACGGGGTGGGGCCTGTTGGTAGTAACAAGGTTGTCCACCATGTCTTTCAGCTGGGCATGCACTGTAGAATTATCTTTGTCCAGGATATCTCGGAGGGTGTTGCTGTCAAAAGGGTTGATTAGATCCTCTTGGTTCCATCCATCCTTGATTAGTCTGACCTTGATGCACATTCCTGCTGTAACTTCTATTTCCTTTAACAATATTAGAACCAAACTCAAAGCGAGAGGGGTGAGAGTTCATAGTAGCAAATAAAGATAAAAAGGAAAAACAAAATTAAATAAACAAGCAAAAGAAAAAAAATATTTACAATAACCAATAATAAGGCACACGTTAGCAGTTCCCCGGCAATGGCGCCATTTTGACGAGGGGATTTCTACCAGTAAAGAGATTCATAGAAACAGTTGCGTTGTAGATATAGTCTCTAAACTGACAAAAATCCCTTCGTACAAACGTTTTGGGTGTCACAAGTAACAAACCCCTTTAGAAATTGTTAACCGAGTATTCAAACCTCGGGTCGTCTTCTCAAGGAACTGCGAGAAAGTATGTTCTTATTATTGGCTATGAAGGTTGTACTCGGGGTTTAGAAGATGAGAAGCAAGTAATTTGAATGACAAGTAAAGTAAATAGCAATTAAAATAAATAAATACTGTAAAGCAGACTTTTGGCAAGGTAAGAGAAGTTGGAGGTCCAACGTAGTTATCTCTCTCAACTATAATGAAAGTTGAATCTAAACTCCACTTGATCAACCTGTACTAGGGCAAAGGAAAGTCAAGGGACTAATTAAATTGACCTTTGAATCCTATTTATTTCCTAAGAAAAGGTTGGGATTACTTAAGTTCAGCTCAATTAGCAAGATAACGATTATCAATTATGTTGAGTTTAATAACTGTTGAGTTACTGAATTCTTAACCAGAACCAAAAGGGGAAAAAGTAAAATTGCTGGAATAATAAAAATATCCTTAGATGGGAAGCAATGGTAACTTAAATCAAAGAGAACAATCATAAACTGAAAATACCTCAAATATTATTAATTCAAATAACAGTCTGCAACATGGAAGAAATTCATAAATTCAATGATTAATTCAAGTGCTGGAATAAATAAAAGTAAAGGAAAGCTAAAATAAAGAAACATAAAACCTGGATTGAGAGTCACTCTTAAAACAAGAAGAAATCCTAAATCCTAAAAGAGAGAGAGAGAAGATCTCCCTCTCAACTAAATCTAAATCATTGAAAATTAAAATATGCGAGCTCCCCTCTTGAATGGGTGCATTCCCACACTTTATAACCTCTGGTCTATGCTGTCTGTACTTGGATCTGGGCCAAAAAGGGCTTCAAAATTCGCTGGGGCGTATTCTGCAATTTCTGGTGCGTGGCCTCTGTCACGCGTCCGCGTAGGTCACGCGGTCGCATCATTCAGAGCTTTTCCTTGCCACGCGGTCGCGTCAGTCATGCGGCCGCGTCGCTGCTGATTCGTGCTTGGCACGTGATCGCATCATCCATGCGATCGCATGGATACCAGTTTCCTTAAAGCTCCGTTTTGCTTTCTCCTTCCATTTTTGTATGTTTCCTTTTCCGTCTTTTAAATCATTCTGCCTTAGAAAATCTGAAACTACTCAACACACTGATCACGGCATCGAATGGAAATAAAGGTAATTAAATTAATTAATTTTAAAGCTTAGGAAACATGTTTTTCATTTACATCACATAATACGGAAGGGAAAGTAAAACCATGCAATTAATGTGAATAAGTAGGTGAAGGATTGTATAAATCACTCAAATTAAGCACAAAAGAACTCATGAAATATGGGTTTATCATGCGTTCGAACGCCCAGGAGATTTTAAGATGTGTGCGTACGCACAGGTGGCAAAACTTACAGAATTTGTTCACTCGCACAACTTGTGCCAGCGCCCCTAACAGACTGGCCTTCCCAACGTGTGCATCCGCACAGGTTGAACGCGCACAAGCTGTGCTAGCGCTGTAAACAGAACGCATCTCCCTACATGTGCATGCGCGCAGGTGTGTGCGTCCGCACAGGTCAAAATTTTTGCAAGGTGTGCATCCGCACGAGGGTCAAAAATCATGAAATTCTGCAACTTAGCAGAATTTCAGATTTTCAACACCAACTTTGAATGATCATAACTTCCTCTACGAAATTCCAATTTTCACAAACTTTATATCGATTTAAAGGGATTTCAAAAATATTTAATTATATACAAATTTCAATCAATTTGGAAAATCGAGGCAAAAGTTATGATCAAGCAAAGTTCACCAAAAATCCAATTTTACCAAAAGTTCACAAATTCCATCTTTTCCATTACCACAACTCAAACTAACCAAAACCAAATAAAACCATTCCAAACTCCATTTTTACCCAAAACCTTATAACCTCAAATTCAACAAATTCTCAAAATCAAAAGCAAACCAAACCTGACCAATCACCAAACCACTACCACATACAACATCTTACCATTACATTACACTTCCATCGATTCCACACCTAATTCATTCAACATTTTCATCATAACTCAACCATGGTCCAAAATTCACAATTCTAAACCTCAACTTCACAATTTCACACAACTAACATCATAACTCATCAATCTTCAAAATATCAATAACAATCTTAATTCTCTTCATTCAACAATGACATCCCCACTTATTATCATCAATCATCAACAACATCCACAAACCCTCATCAACAACATTAAATCACACATTCATCATCAACCTTCACAATCATTAAATACCAACAATCATCACCAAATCATATAATCACTATTATTATTATTCCAATTCCTTATAAATAACACCATTACAACATCAATCCATCCACATCAACAACACCAATCATCAATACTCATTAACACCAACAATTCCCAATAATCATCATCAACCACACTAATCTGATACAACCAACAATTAACATCAATTCATATTTAAATATTCATACACCAATAACATTCAATCCTATCTTAAGGTCAACTAGCCTAAGTGTCCATGAATATTACATATTACATAAAAGAAACCAAAACTATACCTTGGCCAATTTCCAAATGCACCAAACACCAAACGAAGCCACCAAGCTTGATCCAAAGCCTCAACCAACTCCAACAAACATCCAAAACTCAATCTAACATCACATATATCACCAAAATCAAAACTTAGAAACCACAACACAACTAAACACAAGGGTTTAGTGAAACCTTACCTTACCCAATGAGATTAGGGATAAAATCCATCAATTACCCACTACTAGAGATCACCTAAACAAGCAAAACCACAAAATCTACTCAAAATCCATAACCAAAATTGTCCAGAAACTTAGGGCAGAGAACTGGGGAATGAGCTTCAATTTCTTATCAGAAAAACTTAAATAGAAAGGAAGAGCTCGTCAAGAGCTTTGCGTGGCCGTAAATGGCTCATCAGTCGGAGGTTCGTAGCTCAAGTTATGGCTTGAAGAAGATGGATGTCAATAGTACCAAGTCTTCTTCTCCCTCTCTTCTCAAACAAGCATGCGTCACTTCTTTGTGAGTGAGAATGAGCTGAAATGCTCATTTAATGAGCATATATATATTGGGCCTTGGGCCCGATTTGGACCCAGTCCAACACTTTAGCATTTTTAGCCCGTTTGGTCTACTTTGGGCCAAAACCTTTAAGATTAGTGTCCAGTTTTCAATGATAAATTATTTTTGTCCTTTTTAAAACAATAAATCAATTTTTCAAAATATTATTTTTCTCAAAACACAGTACCGGACAGGCTTAAACTGGTTCGACCGGTTCGGCTGCCGGTTCTTGGTCATTCGCAGAAAATACATTTTTTGACTCAGAAAAATTCACTGAAACCAATTTTCACATTTATATTTTCAAATTAAAACATCTAAATTTTGAATCCATCTTGGGCACTTAAAATTATTATTTTATTAAAACAGTTTTGCGTGAAAAACTCGAGTTCTTACATCAGGTCTGTAGGCTTAATTTAGAATTCTATCCACTTGTGCTAGGTCGGTATGACATAATTATTATTAGTTTGGAACTATGTGATTCCTGTGCTATGTTGTTAGTATTTATAATGCTGTAGTTAGGATTTTTCTATTATTGAATATGTAATGTAGAGACATGTGTAGGCTAGAAAGTTGAAATATTGTATTCTTAAGGCTAAAATAGTTTTGTTTTTCATTCTTCAAAGGCCTCACCTCCTACTACCCCGGCGAGTGAGCCATACTTTACCTCCACCGGACGCCATCGTCCCATATCTGATTGAGGCCGAATTCGGTGACACCGTGCCCCTTAGGGATTTTACTTTTGACAATTCCCTGATTTTGGCTCTGGTGGAGCGATGGCGTCCAGAGATGCACACGTTTCATCTCCCGTGGGGTGAGGTCACTATCGCCCTGCAGGACGTGCTGTACCACCTAGGCCTACGCGCACACGATAACCTTGTCGGGGGGTGCCTCCGTGACTTTGGTAGGTGGTACCATATAAAGACGTGGGCGTTGGTGGAGCAGCTGCTCAGTGCCAGGCCTCCCGTGGCAGCACAGCAGGCGGAGCAGAGGAAGGAGTCATTCATGCTGAAGCTCGTGTAGTTACGGGATCGTGTCCGCCAAATGCCCTAGACAGACGATCCCGAGACCCTCCGACAGTACGCCAGGTGTTATATCATGTTACTGATCGGAGGGTATCTGATGACCGACAAGTCCAACAATCTAGCGCACCTTCGTTAGCTACCGTTACTTCGGGACTTTGACGAGTGCAGATCGTTTTCCTGGGAATCGGCTATGCTGGCCTGGACGTATTAGTCCCTTTATTTGGCAGCTCAGCAGGGCATCACGGATATCGCTGGCTACACTCCACTGTTGATGTCCTGGATCTATCAGAGATTTTCTCAGTGGTGTCCACCAGATAGAGGCGTCTACCAGTATCCTCTGGCTGCAAGGTGAGAAATGTCTTTTTATGTATTTGAGTTAAATAATTTTGTCAATTATTTTGGTATGTTACTTAACGAACTGTATATGCTCTCTTGTGATGTGTAAGGTTGGTTGGATTGCCGCAGCAGAGCAGGGATCAGCATGAGGCCAGGGTCCTGCATTGGAGGGTGTTGATCGACCGGCTACGGTTTGACGAGGTTAGTTGTAAAATACTTATGTTTTTATTTTGGATAATTAGATAGATATCATATGCTTTAGTATGCTTGTTATATGGATAATTAGATAGATTTCGTATAATAATTGTGTTTGTGTTATCTTGAAAACTTTCTTTCTTCAGTTTGCATGGAAAGTCTACAATGACCCCGCCATGCAAGCTTTGTGTCCGCCCAAGTTTCGTGAGGAGGAGGAGTGAGGGATATGGTTGTTAGCTGTCCCCCTACTGTGTTTCAATATCGTCTGATTTCACAACGTTGATCGGGTGAAACGGTAGTTCAATGGAGAGCAACAGGTACCAGGAACTCTGGTAAATCTTGATAGGTGAGATTGATGTTATATTTCGACTTACTTATCTATTAAAAGAGTTCATTTATTATGACGTAAGGAAGTATTTAAAACACCATTTTCATTTATAGGTACCTGACTACCACTGGTCGAGGTGAAGATGTATGATGGCCGCTCAAGCTGAAGGAGTGGTACGATAGATGGCACCAGAGGTTTGAGCACGGTCGCCAAATCACTGTGCACCACACCTACGATACGAGACCGACCTTGGAGTACTATGACTGGTGGCGTGGGGCTTGCCGTGTTAGGCATCTATCTGGGTAGGAGGTGCTGGAGGACTCGAGGCTGGTGGAGTTGCCCCCTGATGTATAGCCCACTGCCAGCCAGCCCAGGGACGATCTCGCCCTTTCTCGGGGCGTGCTGGATCGACGTCGACGTGCGAGAGATGGTAGGGATGATACTCGACGACTTGCTCGGAGGGGCAGGGGCCACAGAGAGCGTCGACCTGGCGAGCCGGTGAGGAGGGAGAGGGGCCGCCCACGACGGGTGGGGGTCGGAGTTGAGTCTGATGAGGAGGCCGAGTACGCCCACCAGGAGGAGCATGGAGACATTGCACAGGACAAAGAGGCCTCACCTCCACCCCCTCCTCCTCCCCCGTCACATGGAGCTTGGCATGCACCTGGGAGCGGCATTGCGCAGCCTCTGGGAGACTGGATATATCACCTCCTGGTTGGCATGAGGGTGGTCCATCCGGTACCCATCAGGAGGAGGAGGAGATGCTTGATGAGATCCTCATTGATGATGCCTTCCATCTTCACACCGCCCCGCCGGTGCTATGGATCAGATAGCCGAGCAGTTCCGCACAAGTAGGGAGGTTGGTATCAGGGAGTACCAGCATACATCTGGTCCCGGGCAGACGTCCTTCTAGATTCCTCAGACATCACCGGCTTCTGCGTCATCGTTCGGCGGGTGTGCGGCCGGGTAGCCAGTATACGACGCCGCCCTCCCACGACTACAGTATGCATCTGACCTCATCCCACTCGCTAGTCACCCCTCCATCCGGGCCACCTTTGCATCCTCAGCTACAGTTACATCAGTACGCCACAGGTCCACTGTCAGGGGGCCTCAGCCATACTATGCCCCACCGCCCCAGCAGCTGGCTACACCAGCACCGCCAGCCGGAGACCCTAGGCCGTCTCAACCTCAGCATCAGGCTCAGCCTCCGCCATGTGGCACCAGTCACAGGCGCCACTATCAGGATCTCTACCACAGATGATGTTTACGTTGTTATGTTTGTGTATTTTTTCTGTACTTTAGCTGTATTGTATATATGTACATAGTTATGAGTTATGTATTTATGTATTGGTTGGATTGATGTTATCTTTATTTTGGTTGGATTCATGTTATGTTTAATGTTACTTACTAGTTAGCCTTATTTTGATAGTAACGGATAATTTAGAGATATGTTGAACAAACCATTTAACAGTAAAGAACTAAACCGTAACGGTGACAATAAGAACTAAAACATGGAATGTAATAGTAGTAACGGTGACAACAAGTACATTTTCAAAATGAAACTCAAGAAGCAGTAAAGTACATCCAAACTAAAATGGCCTAGGCATCTCCGGTGTGTTGGTTAGGGCAACTCCGTCTAGTGTGGCCGACTTGCCTACACAAGGCACACCGCTTCTATTGTAGCTCAACATCATCCATATCATTCCGAAATCTGGTGGACACTGGTCTTCCAGTCGCCTTTCCCCGCATGGCTGGGTTAGGACGCATCATCGTCCCATGCCACTCCAACCACAGCGACTCGTCGGGAATGGGTGGGAACTTCACCTCGTACACCTTGAACATAGCTTCCTGCCTGTAGACTGGATGCACATACGGGGCCCACTCAATGCTAGTGGTGGTGCACCCAGCAAGTGCGTGCCGGCACGGATAGTGGAGAGACTGGAATAAACCGCAATCACATGTGCCCTCCGAAAGCCGAACCCGAAAGGAATCATGACCCCATCCCTTGAACGGCTCTAGTTCATCCACAACAAACACAGAGGCCCGCCTATCACAATGGGTCACACGCATCTTCGGAATACCTTCCCTATTCTTCTCAATAGCCGCCAAGAGTCTTTGTGAGAAGCAGTTTCCAGCCGCCAACTGGCTCTGCGCTTCCCTACCCTTCGTAACAAACAACTTCTGCAGTCTCTCGTATGTGATACGTACAATGGCCATAATGGGAAAGTAGCATGTCCCCTTCAACACAGCATTGATGCACTCAGACAGATTCGTGGTCATGTGTCCAAACCTCCGACCACTGTCGCAATGCTGAAGCCAAATCTCCTTTCTGAAACAACCAGCCCAATCTGCTATCGCCGAGGAGACTCCCCTCAATGCATCCATGTACCACTCAAACCCAGCCTGACTTGGACTGTAAGCAGCATTTATGAGGTATCGCTTGCCCTTGGCTGACTTGAACTGGCTCATAAAATTTGCAGCCATGTGTCTGATACAGTAAGCATGGAATGCCCTAGTGGATGCTACCCACTATCATCGGAGTTTAGGGCGGCCTAATTGCCTGAGATCTATCGGATATAACCAGTAAGCCGTCTTGTGGGGTGACGTGAAGCCTCAAATTAGTAAGAAAGAACGACTATGACTCGGTACTCTCAGACTCAACAATGACAAAAGTAATTGGTAGTATGTTGCTGTTCCCGTCTTGCGCCACCGCTATAAGCAACACTCCACCGTACTTGCCATACAGATGCGTGCTGTCTACAGAGATAAATGACTTGCAATGCTTGAAGGCCTCGACACATGATGGGAAAGACCAATATACTTTATCAAACATGCAGCAGTCACGCACCATGAGGTGTCCTTCGTAGTACGGTTTGATGCGTAGGTCACATCCGGGGAAACAGTTCTGCAGTGCCTGAAGTAGATTTGGCACCTTATTGTAGGACTCTTCCCAATTACCGTAGATCCATGCAATTGCCTTCTACTTTTCTATCCACACCTTTCTGTATGAGGGTTTGAAGTGATAGCTTGCATGGACCGCACCTTGCAAGACCGGGATACTGACAGACAGGTTGGACTGAATCAAGGGCAATATGACTCTGCAGATGAGACTGCTATCTAACTGACGATGGTCTTGAGATATGGTCGGTGCCAGACAGCTGTGTGGTCCACCAAACCTCCGAACCTTCCTAATCACAACAAAAAATTTATTCTTACACAACATCTATAGCCAAAATTTATTCTTACACAACATCTATAGCCAAAACTACTCAAATTCACAATTAAACTTGAACTTACCAGTATCCGAGATTCTGACGAAGGGCCACACGGAGGCTCTATTGACACCCATTGTCAGCTTGACAGCATTGCACATGGTACTTTAACCGGTCGGACTCGATCACCCGGTACTCAGTACTCCTGCGAATACTGTAGTTCTTCACACCTTAAAGCACCGCCTCTCAGCTTCTGAACCTGTGTCCGACCCGAAACTCCACACTGCCGTCTAGGTTGTAATCCACTCCATAAGTGTCAGAAACCGGGATCCTCTCATGCATGGCATCCAGATCTATACTATGATAATGACTTGGCACAGCCGATAGCGCCGAAATCGGGTGAGGTGGAGGCAGCACATAGCGCAGCACAGCTCCTGCAGGTGTCTCCGGCACAAACTCATCCTCATCGCCACCATTGGAAGACTCACTGTCCGCACTGTCCTCTACGTAATCCTCATCTGACTCCTCCTCACCCTCCTCTGCCTCATGCTCCGGAATCGCGACATGAATGGACGGTGGTACGAGAGGTCGGTCGTCTTGCACATAGGTTTTGTGTACGGAACCCCCACTACCACCGTGACCTACCTCGGCGGACAGCTCCATTACCTGTTCACACATGATCCTCCATGAATGTCGAACATCAGTCGCACATGCTCGTCCCCGTGAATTCGAAATAGTCGAAACCGGAAGACTCCATTTCTCATGGGTGCCAGCAACCTATACGCCACCCTTCTGATTTTTCTCTCTTGTGTGCCATCGAGCTTGCTCAATATCTAACTCTTCAAATCTGACAACGTCTCCACACGCTGAGTGTGAAACAATATCGGATCCTGACACTCAAATGTCACCCCGTTATCGCTATTTCTCATACGACAATTGGGATAAAGAAGCACAACTATGAATGGATTATTACTAGCCATTCAGCTTTGTTTTTAAGAGAAAAAGAAGATGGAGAAAGGATATGAAATGTGTGTGAAGAATACCAAGGGTTACACATCCTTTTATAGATGCCGAATATTTGTCTTATATATGTATCTCGTTTACAGTGTAAACGAGATATACACTTGTCAGCCTGACTTGCCATATCTCGTTCACACTGTAAATGAGATACGTGAAAAATCATCTCGTTTACAGTGTAAACGAGATATAGCAAGGAAATTTAAATCGGTAAATACTTGTAAAAATATTTATTTTGGTAAATATTATATTTATTTTATTTAATAAAATAAAAAATCCATAGTTTCTTCTCTTGCATAAACCAACACTCTTTTTAAATATTCCTAAAAAAGAAATAAGGTTTATTGAGCAAAATATGGACGAAACTTAAAGATATATGAGGAAGACAAAACTACTGGCCGAACAAATATTTAGCTTCAATTTTAGTTCCAATTATAATGCATGCCAATGCCAAATTAAAAATCAATGCAAACAATTTGAATTAACCTTCATTATCAATTCAAGAAACAACTTTTTTTTACAAACTTTTTTTAATTAAAATTCACAAAACTCACTTCATTTTTGTACTATATCCTTTTCCTATATATTGAGAATTGAAAAATAAAACCAAGTAACCAACTACTACTAACTACGTACAAACAAAATCATCTAGAATTGTTAAGTATGTAGTATTTTTAATTATCAATACTAAAGATTCAATCTCAAACTTGAGATAATAAAATAAATGCAACACTCATATTTTCGAAAGGACTAAAAGAGCATAAATTGGAATTGAATTAAAAAAGAAAAATAGAATTTAATGTATATCCTCACCAACAAACAATAAATTAAAAAAAAGCATATAAAGGCATAATAATGGAAGGAAAAAATTGGCAAAGATTGAAGAGAAACACGAACGAAAAGGTGAAAAATGGGGTTGAGAAGGTAGGGTTAGGGAAAGAGAGTGCAATTTTCATCTGAGATCTAACATGTTTAGAATTTGTTTCGGGGTTCGCCGCAACTGAACCCTTCTTCGGTGGAGGCGCCACTTTTAGTTCACCTACAGTGGAGTTTAATACTATCAAGGATATGTTCTTTGTTGGGGGCAAAAATGATCACACTCTTTTCCAAAATTCAGATTATGATAGAATTGCTGGAAATATCCTAAGATACCAGATAAGACTATAAATTCTTTAGTAGACAATTTCATTAAATTCATGTAACCTACTAATCTACTTCAACTCAACACCTCTATATGCAGGTATATCAAAATATCAGTACATGAAAATTTGTTTTAGAAATAATAATAAACTTAAAATAATCACCTCAACCAAATTAAGTTTGAGCCTCTAACAGGATCCAATGCTTCAAACCTTGATATCATTAAATGATTCCCTGTATATACTCATACATTAGAGAAGTTCATAAGTCAAGAAAAAACTTTCTGTAAATTTCATATTGTCATAAATAGCCAATGAGAATGATCTTTCAAGTAGATATATATTCAAATTGGTATGTCCATTCTTAGTAGATCCATGGATATCTACCATGCTTAAGCATAAGTGCATGCTTATAAAACATATTATCATTCATAAAGCAAAATAACAAAATTGCAAGACCAATAATGAGATAGTACAGCATAACCATTATGAAAAATAAACTAACATTCCACAATTTAAGTAATTAATAATTGTCCACCATGAATAGCAAAACTAATTAAAGCAAACTAATTTCAAACAGTTAAAATCCAAGACAATAACTTCAACAATAACCTCGAGCATCGAATCTCTCTCAAAATCACTCAAACTTCAGTCACGATCTTTGCAAAAATCACTACTGGAGAAGAATCGCGAGAAGATTTGGCAAGGAACAACCAACAACGAACGAAAACAGCAATAGAGATTTGCCTTCCTCCTCCTCCCATTCTCCTCCTTCTTTTTCGCGTTCTTTCTTCTTCATGTATTTTCTCCTTATCTTCATTCTTTTGTTGTTATTGCTGCTGTATTTTTTTTGTCTTTTAATCTTTCTCTCCCTGGTGAAAAAGCAGTAGAAAGTGAGGAGGAAGAGTTTTGAATTGTGCAGAACAGAAATGAACCGAAATGACCAACTCCACTGAATCGAACATCATTCATGTGCTGAATAAAACGTCATAAACATTTAATCATCAAGAAAAATATTTCTACCTGCACAAGGACTCAATTGAACATACTAACAATCAAGTAAATCAAAATGAGCAACTCCACTGACCCGAGCAACATTCATGTGCTGAAAAAAATGCCATAAATATTCAATCATCAAGAATAGCATTTTTTCATGCAAAAGAAGTCAACTGAATACATAACAATCAGGTGAACCAAAATGGTCAACACCACTGAACCGAACAACAATCATGTGCTGAATAAAACGTGATAAGCATTCAATTAGTAAGAAAAATATTTCTGCATGTACAAGGACTCAACTGAACACATCAAATCACACAAGCACATAAGAAATGCATATGATGAATGCCTGTCCTATTGGCTCGTGATATCACTTGTCGGTCCATAATTGCCAACCCGACACATCCTCCCAGATGTAGCCTTTTCTGTCACGCCAGAGATATAGTGCCCTGCACATTCATGCAGCAGAGAGTCTACTACGTCAGAGATATAGTGCCCTACATACTCATGCAACAGGGAGTCTGCCACGCCAAGGATATAAGCCCCTCACACTTCATGCAGCAGAGAAGGAAACAACAATAACTACTCATGCCGCAGAGAATTCTACTACGCCAGGGATATAGGCCCGCACACTCATCCAGCAGAAAAATCTACTACGCCAGGGATATAGGCCCTGCACACTCTCATATAATCCAATCATTTCATCATTCCTTTCCAAGTTCTCAACTCATCATAACCATCACCGGTTTCCAACTTCTCAAAAATCTCTTCAACCATATACTTCACAACACAACACTCACCACTCAAGCTAGAAATTACACAAACCTTCCAAAACCTATGTCACCGTCTTTAAACTCATAACTAAGAATACCCTTTTCATTCCTTTATTATTTCTTCTTTGATTCAAGAACCTAAAACTAGCAAAAAGGTTTTAAACAAGTGTTACGGAAGTTTGCCAGCTTTCTGAGAAGGTAAAACAGTTAAAAACAAGGTTTTCATTGAAAAATAGGACAATGTGCGAACGCCTAGGGTTGTGCATACGCACAGAGAGTAAAAATTTCCATTCTGCATACACACACTGATACGTGCGACCGCCCTCAACAGATTTTCAACATGTGCGTGCGCCCCAGTGTGTGCGTGTACACACAAACTAAAAATCACAAATTCTGCAACATCACAGAATTCAGATTTCTGGCACCAACTTCTGACGATCATATCTTTTTCTACAAAATTCCGATTTCTACAAAATCTATACCATTTTAAAGCTCTTTAAATTATCTTTAATTTGAAATAAAAATGATTCAATTTCAAAAATCGTAGCTCAAGATATGATCTGTCAAAATTTACCAAAAATTAATTTTCACCAAAAATCTCTAAACCTCAATTTTGGCAAAACTCTCAACTCAAACCCAAACAATTCACAACCCTACAATACCAAGACCACACTAAAAAGTCCTACAAATCCTCTCTCAACTCAATCGTCAATAATATCCCAATTACACCATTCTATACCATCAAAATTATTATTCATCAACATCCAAGATCATCATAAACACTCACAATTCTCCTCATTCATCAATAACATTACCATTAATCATCATTAATCACCAAAATACCAACTCCTCTCAACAACCATAATAAATCTCAACATTTATCATCAAATTTCTTAACATCAACGACCATCAACATATAATATCACTCCTCAACCATATCTACTCCATACACTATTATATCAATTACTAAATCACAGTTCACATTCAATCCAATCCTATCTTAAGGTCAACTAGTCTAAGTGTCTAAAAATATTACATATTACATAAAGAAAACCGAAACCATACCTTGGCTGATTCCCAATATGCTCAAACACCAAACTTGATTCCAACAAGCTTCCACCAAGCTCCAAACCACCAAAGCCAAACTAAAAGCCACCACTAACTCCAAAAATAAGCTTCATACATATAACATAACCATGCATTATCAACTAAAGCTCACACTACATCAAACTACAAGGATATAGAAGTTCTTTACTTTATCCAATGGTGATTGGGGCAAAGCCCGACAATTACCCGCTACTAGAGATCACCTAAACAAGCAAAACCATAAAATCTACTTAAAAATTATAACCTAAAAATGCCGAAATTCTAGGGCTGGAAACTGGAGTGCGAGTTGAGAGATCTTACCAACAATGCTAGCTAGAATTAAAGAGCTCAATAAGAGCTTCGCGTGGCCACAAACGACTTGTCAATCGGAGATCTGTAGCTCAAGTTATGACTCCTGCAAGGTGATGATGAATAGTGACAATGGGGTTTCACCCCCCACCATCACCTATCCGAGCTCTCTCTCTCTCTCTTCCCATCAAAATAAGCTTAAAGCTCATTAAACACACATATATATATTGGACCTTGGGTCCGGTTTGGACTTGGTATAACCTGTTAGTGATTTTATCCCGTTTGGTCCACTTTGGGCCAAAACGTTTAAAATTAGTGCCTGATTTTCAATTCTGAATTATTTTTGTCCTTTCAAAACAAAAAATTTAATTTTCCAAAATCTTATTTTCCAAAATATGCGGTACCAGGCAAACTAGAGTCGGTACTGCCGGCTTAAGCTCCGGTACATATTTTTACAAAAATTTTTCGCAAAAGATACATTTTCCAACTCAGAAAAATTCATTGAAATCAAATTTTACCTTTATATTTTCAAATTAAAACTTCAAAATTTTGAATCTACTTCGGGCAGTTAAAAATTATTATTTTATTAAAATGATTTTACGTGAAAAACTCCGATTCTTACATTCTCCCCTCCTAATAAAATTTTTGCCCTCAAAAATTTGAATTACGCGATATATCCTCCTCAAAGCGTTCTACCGTGTCGATGTTCTCTCTCACCTTTCGCTGCGTCACTCTGATTATTTGTCATTAAGAGTCCGACACACTCCACTATCTTGAATAGAAATTTTTCCTTTAAAACAAATACCGTTTTTGTAACATTTTTCAAAACCTTCAAAACAAGTTCAATCTAAACCAATTCAATGTTAAAGCTTTTTCAAAAGACTCAAAAATTATTTATTCGTAAATCAATTACTTTAAATCATGATTTTCTTAAATTCGTTAAAATCCTTAAATCATAGCTTTTCAATTTGAATTCCTTCCAATAAAATAAATTACAAACTAACAAAATCATAGAACTCGCTTTTCTTTTAAACCAAAAATTCCAAATCAAATTTCAAAATCATTCTAAGCTTTAAAACCTTTTTAACAAGATTCAAGACCATGTTAGTTAGAAACTGAAAATCATAATTAAAAACCACAAAAGCATCAGTCGTCACTTCTGTTGCCGCTAGTGCTGAGCCGCACCCATCAACCGATATGGCGTATACTCCACAAACAGATTTTTTGAAGCATGTTGAACTCGTAATGCATAGGCTAGGTTAGTTATCCTTGCTATCTCTCTGTTAACGTGATCGACCTCATCCATGAGTTGGCATTCAGATTTGTTTTCCACACCAAACAATTGATATCAAGGTGATCAGTCTCAATATCTCAAGTCCAATGCTTTAATTATCCCCAAAGGCATTCACAAACAAGCATGCTATACATATCAAGCAGATAACCTAAATAGCATGAAAGAAAAAATGACCCAGAAAGTGCAACGAAGCACAATCGGTCCATCCCTCAGGCTCACGAGGACGAACCGCTCTGATACCACTAAATGTAACACCCCGTTACTCTAAGCCTTACCTCTAGATGTAAGGCAAAGAATAACGACGTCCCACGACAGTTCTTGAGCTTATAATATATAATATATGTCCAAAAATGTTTATAACTAGAAGCCCGATGAAGGAATAAAAGCTCAAAATGCATAAGGCAGAATTACGAAACGCGAAGCATTCACACACGAAAACTAAACGTATAGGTACGAACAAAACAAAATATAATATATGTAAAACCTTGTAGATAGCTCCAGGATACACAAGGTAATACTTAAAGTAAACAAGATATATATATATATATATATGATGTACAAAAGAGGACTAGTCACAGCCTGCGGAGTTTAGGCTGGCTAGTCAAATTGAATACAATTGAGTTTTTGAAGTTTAAAACAGCAACAACCTATCTCTCAAAGTTTTCATAAATAAAGCCTCTAAGGCAACAAGGTTATATAAATACAAAGGGTAAGAGAAAAAATACTACAAAAAAATAAAACAGAAATGAACAAAGGAGAAACCATACTCCGCTGTGTCACCATATCCGCAATTTCACCGAGGTGAATTATGACTTGCATCTGAAAATCAACAACAATATATGGTATGAGAACCGGGGATTCTCAATATAATAACAGTGCCCAATATATAAGATGTAAGGTTTCAGGATGCCAAAGGCAATCCTAGAACTTCACACCGATATAGATATTCAAGCTTAACATAAATAAATAAATTAAACCATAAACCATAAGTAGGGTTATCTAAACTTAGGAAATTTCTAACTAGAACTAATCACACCACTGTATCCCATAGTCTTCACCAACCTAACCTCCATGCGATCCCATCGCCACCGCCTACCTAACCTCCTCAACACCAGACAATCACAGATAATGCAAGCAAGTAATACACAGGTAATATTCATATATAGCAAGTAATTTAAGAAGCAAGTAGGAATATTATACAATTAGGCAAACTCAAGTAATTAAAGAAAACAAGCACATAAGAATTGTATATGATGAATGCCTGTTCTATTGGCTCGTGATATCACTTGTCGGTCCATAATGGCCAACCCGACACATCCTCCCGGATGTAGCCTTTTCTACCACACCTGAGATAAAGTGCCCTGCACACTCATGCAGCAGAAAGTCTGTTACGTCAGAGATATAGTGTCCTACACACTCATGCAACAGGGAGTCTACCACGCTAGGGATATAAGCCCCGCACACTTTATGCAGTAGAGAAGGAAACAACAACAACTACTCATGCAGCAGAGAATTTTGCTACACCAGGGATATAGGCCCCGCACACTTATGCAGCAGAGAAATCTGCCACACCAGGGATATAGGCCCCGCACACTCTCAACAACTACTCATGCAGCAGAGAAATCTGCTACGCTAGGAATATAGGCCCCGCACACTCTCATATAATCCAATAATTTCATCATTCTTTTCCAAGTTCTCAACTCATCATAACCATCACCGGTTTTCAACTTCTCAAAAATCTCTTCAACCATAAACTTCACAACTCAACACTCACCACTCAAGCTAGAAATTACAGAAACCTTCTAAAACCTATGTCACTGGCTCTAAACTCATAACGAAGAAACCCTTTTTATTCCTTTATTATTTTTTCCTTGATTCAAGAACCTAAAACTGGCAAAAATGCTTTAAACAAATGTTACGAAAGTTTACAAGCTTGCTAGAAAGGTAAAACAGTTAAAAACAAGGTTTTCATTAAAAAACAAGGCAGTGTGCGTACGCATAGGGTTGTGTGTACGCACGCTGTTCATACCCTGATCCGAGCTTTGTGGTCGGGATGGCAGAAAACGGGAGGACCGACTTCATAAAGAGGTCCCTCACCCCCGACCTCTTCTTAAAAGAGAGCTCGGAGTAGCATCTAAAGGCCTAAAAGGGGGCCAGAGAGGCCCAAAGAGGCCCGGTGCAGCAAATGCCACCGCTCGCCAGAAGGTAGTTGCCAAAGATATGATCTTAAAGATATAAGATAAGATAGGGATCTTCCCCTCAAAGAAGATCCCCAAAAACACCACTATAAATACATTGGAGCCCCCAGGTATAACTCATATTCTAATTCTACTAAAAACCCGCCTAAAACCCTTGCTAACTTAAGCATTGGAGTCTCTTGCAGATACCACCACCCAACCCCACAAGGAGCTCAGATAAGGCGACACCTCAATCCGAAGGTCGGAATTCAATACTCGGAGAAGACCCGGATCTCACATCCGATCCGAACTCAACGTTTCAGGTAACCCCCGCTGTTGCCGGGGAACCTGGAAGTCATCCCACAATCATGGCGAGCAACCCACCTAATAAGGGACATACAACAACGTCCGGATTGGAAGATGGAACGCCAACAAAAAACCCAGACTCCGCGGTCCCTCTGCCATCACCCAACACTCCAAGGGGACAAACACCCTCCCAACACGAAAATATTAGATGCCATCCGCAAACAACAGGATCTCCTAAAACAGCTCAAGCGAGAGGCCGAGCGCCAATGGGAGGCCGAACGAAATCTCCGTAGGGAGACGAGAAGGTGCCGAGAGCTGGAAGGAAAACCCCAAAAGCTCGAAGCTAACCTCAAATCTCGCACTACCCAAACCACGAGACCAGCCCCTTCAGAGAGTAAGACCCATTCTCAGAGGAAACTATGAAAGTGAAAGTCCCCAAGGATCTTATACCCCCCGACATGGACCTGTACGACGGAGGATTCGATCCAAGCCATAATCTTAGCAACTTTAGGAGTCAGATGTACCTCACCGAGACCTCTGACACAACTTGCTGCAAAGCTTTTCCGGTCACTCTCACCAAAACAACTATAAAGTGGTTCGATAACCTACCTCCAAGGTCAATCACCAACTTCGATGATCTCACCAAGAAATTTCTGGCCAGATTCTCTATCAAAGGGACAAAACCAAGCACACACCAAGTCTACTCAGAATCAAGAAAGGAGATTGGGAGAGCCTTCGGACATATATAAAAAGATTTAATAAAGCATGTCTCGACATACAAAATCTTCCCACCGAAGCAGCCATCATAGAGCTGATAAACGGCATATGAGAAGGGCCATTCAGCTAGTTCATATCCAAAAAATATCCCACCTCCCTGAATGAAGTGCAAGAACGGGCCGAGAAATACATCAATATGGAAGAAAACTCCCAGATGGGAGAAACTTCAAGAGCCAATTTTTCCTATTCTTCCCTAGACAAACACAAAGAGCCAAAAAAGAAGGAAGAGTCAACTGCTAAGAAGCCCAGGAAATATCACAACTACACCTCCCTCTGAGTATCCCTAGTAAACGTCTACAGGGAAATATGTCACACAGAGAAGATCCCGCCTCCCCGTCCTATCAAACACAAAAAAGGAGGAAGTCAGACGGAATATTTCGAATACTACAAACTCTACAGGCACCCTACCAACGAATGCTACAACCTGAAAAATGTCATAGAGAAGTTGGCCCGGGAATGACAACTGGACCAATACCTAGCCAACAGAACAGACAACCAAAGAAAGAGAAAAAGGGATGAAGAGGGAGGACGGCCAGAACGCCCCCTCTCACCCCCAGAAAGGCACGTCGATATGATCAATGGAGGAGTCGCAGGAGGTAGGATCTCAAGATCGTCCCGCAAAAGGCACCTTAAGGAGGCATACCATGTCGCAGAGGAGAGTCAACCACCCGACTTCCCCACAATCTCTTTTACCAAAGAAGATGCTATAGGCATCGCCCTAGGGCATGACGATCCCGTAGTTATCACCATCATACTGGAAAATGCCAACTTCCATCGAACTCTGGTCGACCAGGAGAGTTCGGCTGACATCCTATTCAAAGCCGCCTCTGACAGGCTCGGGAACGAAGAAAAGGAGTTAAACGCATATCCCAACAGCCTATTCGGGCTGGGGGACACCCCGATTCAACCTCTCGGATACATCTCGTTGCACACTACCTTCGGGAAGGAAGCCTGGTCCAGAACATTAAGTGTCGACTACATTGTAGTCGATGTAAGCTCGGTATATAATGCCCTCCTAGGCCGGACAACTCTAAACCGACTCGCCGCAGTAGTATCTACTCCACACCTATAAATGAAATTCTCAACTACGGAAGGCATAGCCATCATAAAGGGTGATCAGAAGCTTGCTCGATGATGCTACAATGACAGCGTAAACCTGAAAGGTAGCCCGGAGGGAGGGAGACTAACGCCATCGAACTCGGAGGAGCCTGAATACGTGAAGAATTTTGTCCACAACCAGAAGGCGAGACCGAGGAGGTACAGGTTAGAGATACCCCAGATAAGACAACCAAAGTCGGAGCAAACCTAAAAGAAGGCCTAAAGGAGCTACTCATTAAGTTCCTAAAAGAAAACTCGGACCTCTTCACCTGGAAAGCCGCTGACATGCCCGGCTTTGATCCCGGACTGATGAGGCATAGATTGGTCGTATACCCTGAATCTCGACCAATACAACAAAAGCGTAGGAAGCTCGGCCCGGAAAGATCACAAGTCGTGGAGGAGAAAGTGCGGGCCTTGCTAGAGGCAGGATTCGTAAGAGAGGTTAAGTACCAACTTTGGCTGGCGAATGTCGTGCTGGTAAAGAAGCCAAATGGAAAGTGGAAAATATGTGTAGACTACACCGACCTCAACAAAGCCTGTCCAAAAGACCTTTACCCCCTTCCAAGCATCGACGCCTTAGTCGATGCATCCTCAGGGTACAAGTACCTCTCCTTCATGGACGCCTACCCAGGATATAACCAAATACCAATGCATAAACCCGACCAAGAAAAAACCTCGTTCCTAACCCCAAAAGCAAACTACTACTACGTCGTAATGCCGTTTAGACTAATGAACGTGGGGGCCACATATCAGAGGTCCATAAACAAGGTATTCGCTGGTCACATCGGGAAGCTAATGGAAGTCTACGTGGACAACATGCTAGTCAAAACTCAGTGGGAAGGAACATTGTTGTCCGATCTGGCCGAAGTATTCGACACCATAAGAAAGCACGGGATGAGGCTTAACCCCACAAAGTGCACCTTCACAGTGGAAGCCGGCAAGTTCCTAGGGTTCATGCTAAACTAAAGGGGCATTGAAGCAAACCCGGACAAATGCCGAGCTATACTCGACGTGAAAAGCCCGACCTGTGTAAAGGAGGTACAACAGCTAAATGGAAGGCTGGCTGCCTTGTCCAGATTTCTCGCCGGATCAGCCCTAAGGTCCCTCCCCTTCTACTTGATACTAAGAAAAGGGAAGAAGTTCGAATGGATCCCAGAATGCGAAAAGGCCTTCCAAGACTTCAAATCGTTCCTAGGACAACCACCCATCTTGACCCGACCTAAACAAGGAGAGGAGCTAATGTTATACCTAGCAGTCGGAAGTCGAGCGATAGCATCAGCCCTAGTTCGAGAAGACGACAAAGGACAGGCAAAGGCAGCCAATAAGGTCATATTGACCAGGCTGAAATGCCGACTACAAGACGCAAAGGACGCCTGGGCAGAAGAGCTCCCACAAGTCTTGTGGGTGTATCAAACAACACCACATTCTACCACAGGTGAGTCGCCTTTCCCACTAGCCTACAGGGTAGAAGCAATGGTTCCAATTGAAATAAACGAAGGATTCCCCAAAGTGACCTTCTACAATGAGGAAATCAACCCTCAAGCACAGAGAGAATAGCTCGACCTGCTACCAGAGGTTTGAGAAAGAGCTCGGATAAGAGAGGAATCGCTAAAGTGTCGAATGGGACTCAGATACAACCAGAAGGTAATCCAACGAAGCTTCATGACCAACGACCTTATCCTGATCCAAAATGACATCAGAGCAGGCAGGTCGAGAAAAGGGAAGCTAGCTGCCAATTGGAAAGGACTATACCGGGTGGCCGAAGTACTAGGAAAGGGTTACTATAAAGTGGCCGACCTCCAAGGGCGGGAGCTCTCGAGGTCGTGGCATGCCTGTAACCTAAGAAGGTACTATAGCTAGAAAGACTTGAACCAAGGTACACTCTTTTTCCCAGCAAAGGGTTTTTTAATGAGGCATCAGGTCAAGAACTAAAGGGGCCCCGAACTACAGGGTAACCAGGCATGTATAGGGGTTTCCATTTCTTGCATTTTATCTTAATAAAATCTGCCATTCCTTAAAAAGTTTCCCACCAAGGCGCATTAATTTATGCTCGATAAAACAAAAAATCGATGCCCAACCATACAGGGTCGGCAGGATGAAGTGACGAGGTCCAAATTAATTTGAGAAGTTATAAAAGCAATGCGTACAAAGCGACATAACAAGGTCGAATTAAAAATGAAGTTGTAGAAATAACTTAAAAAGTCCCGACAGAGAAGTTGAACCACCGAAAGGATCACTAAAAAGGAACAATGTATGCCTCAACCACGCAAAAGTCGGACAAAGCCTATAGGCTACAGACATTCGAAGGAACCTCTAAAGTAGAAATTCAGAAATCGAACACTACTCCTAAAAGTTTCTAAGTAAAAGCTAAAAGGTAGAAGTTCGGAAGGAACACTACTTAAAAAGCAGAATACAACTAAAGGTCCAGAACACGCAAAATGCCAGCTAGAAAGTTGCCAAAAGGCAACTAAGAAGCAAAGTAAATCAATCAACATACCCGCAAGCCAAGCAACTCGGACACTACCTACAAAAGCTATAAAAAAATTAGCTGAAAGGTAGGACCCAAATATCCAGAAAGGCTCAATCCACGCAACGAAAAGGTAAAGGTTCACCACGAACATTACCTAGGAGACATTCGCTACGCTACCAAAGCAATCGACCAAAATATCAAAAGGATGAATATTAAGAAGTTGCTAAAGAGCAATTAAAGGGTAAGGTGTTTTCAACAGCCAACCATCAAGGGCGGATAAGAAGTGACTGAGAATAAAAACCAAGCGCTACGTGCAAATTGTTGAAGAACAAAGTAAACAAACCCCAAAAGGTTAAACATTAAAAGTTGCTAGAGGCAATTATAAAGTAAAAATGTTTAACTACCAACTATTACACAAAGGTGTTCAAAAGCCTATAGATCGGACCACATCAGCACATAATTTGGAAGGAAGACATGAAAATAGAAGTCACAAAGGGTCAAGCTTCACCCCTGTAGCTGCATCCTAAGGAAGTTGAGGAATAATCGAGATCGGAACAGCCCCGAAAACACCATTAAGACATCCACGTCAGGGTCGGCCTCAGACTGGGTAGCCTCAGCAGAAGGGGTCGGAAAAGCCTTGGTCTTCAGGTCGGGCACAAGAATCTCATCTTCATCGAGGGCAAACACGATCTTACCATCCACCGCAACATTATCCATGTTAAACAAAGAGAGGTCGAGATCGGGAGTCAGAACCCAGACCTGTTCTTTCAAATTTTCGTACATGGCAGTCACACCATTCACCACGTGACCCTGCAGCTCAGCATAATTATCATAAGAGGATTAAAGCTTCTCCTTCACCTCAAGGAGCTCGGCATACGTCTAGGTATAGCTCTCCTTGTCCTTCTTTGCCATCTCCTCCGCCAAGTTAGAGGCAGTCTCAGTAGTAGTAGCTCAGGATTTCTCCTTTTTCAATGTAAGCTCCAGCCCCACATTCTTCGCCTCCAGCTCAGACCTCAAACCCTCAACCCTCTCAAATTCAGCCTTGGCGCTTCCCAGAAAGGCGCTGGTGGCATTAATAGGGACCTTTTTAAACTCTTTCACCAACGCGCATTCAGGTTAGCCATCCAGACACAGTTACGGGCCATGTAATGAAAGTGCTTGAGGATGGATACATCGTCAGTAGAGACAAAATCGTAAGGCACAATATGCTCCTCCGTAAAGGCCACACCATCAAAATCTTTGTCATTAATGTCAACAGCACCAACTATCTTCTGCTTCTTGGGAGCGGGCCCAGAGGAGGAAGGAGAGGAAGCAACATCGAAACTTGCCAAAGGCGGGTCGGTGGGAACCAAACGGACGTGAGGGGTCAAAATAACCTTCCTCGAACCCTGAGAACCCAAGTTCGGCTTCTTTGGTGGAAGTTAAAAGGTGCCTTCCCCTGACGTTTTCCTTTGCAAATTCTGAACAGCCACAGTCTTCTTGGTTTTACGAAGGAACTTCATGGAATCAGACCCCAAAGCCATCTCTGGAGAAGCAAAAAATAAAAAACAGTTACAAAAACTACAACTATAGACAAGGTAGTAAAAAGCAAGGAATGTCGGGAACTACCTAGCTCATAACAGATAAATGCAGGATCCCCTAAAAACTTCTTCGTGTCCAAATGAGGAGGCTATCCCCAATGCTCCTCCAATGCACCCACAAAGACCCTCTCTACCTCATCTAGACTCTCTCAAGGGTACTTAAGTATTACGAGATTCTCTTGCCACCAAAGGGGAAAAGAGGGCTCCTTATTCTCATCTAAAAAGAAGGGATGAACTTCATCCACTGCCCGGACCTTGAAATAAAAATTCTTAAAATCATGAAAAGAGTCGTCAAAAATGGCAAAAACCTTTTTGCCTTGGTTAGCCTGGAAAGAGATCTAAGAAGCCTTTTTCTTGGCCGCCCCAGGCTTTGTCAATACAAACAAATATAGAAACAAACAGAGGGAAGGTCGGACACCCAACTCCTGACACAACAGTTGAAAAATTTTCATGAAAGCTCAGAAGTTGGGATGAAGCTGAGTAGGGGCAAGGTTACAGTTCTAAAGAATCTCAGTCTCAAACTCGGTAAACGGGATGGTAATACCTAACATGGTGAAAAAATAGTCATAGACATAGAAGAACGGACACTCTGTCCAACTTAAAGGGAGAAAGTTGACCCTCTCCTCAGGATCGGGAGCCACTAGTTCATAATCTTTTTCATCCTCCCTATTCCCACAAATCCTATGTGTTCCGAGGGTTACCTAAAACAGGGAGGTCAATCTCTGATGAGATCTTTCAGATCTGGACTGGGCTGCTACGTCCGACTTGTTGACGCAGGAGATGCTGCTGGTCCTTGTTCACCGGAGGGAGTGGTACCTGCAAGAGACTCCGATGCTTAAGTCAGTACGGACTTTAGGCAGGTTTTTTGTAGAATTGGAGTATGAATTATACCTGGGTGCTCTAGTGTTTTATATTAGTGCTTGACGATCTTTCTTTGAGATAAGTTTGTTATCTTATCTTATCTTTTGGATGAGATCCTTATCTTTTTGGTCAGCTGCCTTCTAGCGGACGGTGACTTCTTTGTTTTGGGCCTTGTCGTGATTTTTCCGAACTCTTTGTGAGAGTTATCTATGATAGGCTGACCTTTAAAGAGGTCGATCCTTTTTTCTTCACTCAACTCGAGCCTTATAGTTCGGTCCAGGGTATGAACAATGCTCTGCTTGAGCTTCGATCCTTCCCCGAGGTCGTGCTTTTCGAGCTTCGACCACTTTCTAGGAAGTCGTGCTTGAGCATTAGTTTAGTTGCATTTGATCAGCTCCTTTCCGCGCGAGTCTGGCGTTTGTTTTGCTTAAATGTGAAGCGTTTTTAGCCCCTTAATTGCGGCATTGCTTTCGAAAGCGTTAGTTCCTTAGGATCATGCGAGCGTCTTTAAAGCCTATTGATTGGGCTTTTATTTGCCATTTCTTTTTCCCTCTCTTTAAACTTTGTTTGAAATCAAAGAAATGGTTTTTTCACTTCTTTCATCTTCCTCTTTTCTTCTCCTTCGAAAGAACTTTTCTCGTCTGACTCCATTGATTCTGCCCCAAGCTTTTCTTCTTTTCTGGAGCTTTTCAGAGGCGTCCTTTGGTGTTCTTGCTGCGCTTCTGTTGCTATTGTTCCTTTCTTCATCGTAGGTTGGTATTTCTTGTCTGTGACTTTTGTATTTTCTGATTGATTGATGGCTGTGACTTCCTTTTGTTTAAACTTCTGGTGACATTGTATGCCTTTATTTCTCTGAAGAAAGTTGGAATCTTTTTGTCTTTGCTGCTTGTTTGCGAAAATGTCGGTGCTAGGGTTTTTGGTTTTCATTCGCGCATTTTTCTTTTTGGTGAAGGGACTAAGATTTTGATTCCTCGTGTTTTTCCTTCTCTGTATCTGCATTTCCCCCAAAGGGTGCCTCTGGGTTTCGGTGGTGACCTTTGATTTGATAAATCCTTGGGGCGCCCTTTGTTTGTTATGTTTGCTTGCTTTCTGGCTATATTTTCATCTCCTTATTTGTGGCCAAGTTATTTTTGGCAGTAACGCCCCTTATTTTCTTGCTGTAGGTGTAGTGTTCTATGTCTTCACATAGAAATATTGTTGAGATGTCTACAAAGGTCCCCGCTGGTATGGCTAACTGGTTAGATTCTATAGTGTTGATGTGTGTTACCGTGGCCGACCCAAAGTATTGTGAGAAACTTAGGAGATTTCATAGGATCTGTAGTAGTAGAGATGATGAAAAGAACTATGAGCTGGTGTCGCCTGATCCTGAGAAGAGGGTTAGTTTTCCTCCCTTAGATTGAGCAGAGCGTCCATTTTTCTATGCCTATGACTATTTTTTTTTCCCAACTAGGTATAACCCTTCTTTTTACCGATTTTGAGAATGAAGTTTTATGGAACTGCAATGTAGCCCCATCGCAGTTTCACCCGAACTCTTGGGCTTTTATGAAGATTTTCCAGCTGTTATGCCAAGAGCTGGGTGTCCGACCTACCCTATCTCTTTTCCTTTTCTTGTTTATGCTAACCAAACCCGGGGCGGCCAAGAAGAAGGCTTCTTGGATCTCCTTTCGAGCTACTCAGGGGAAAAAAATTTTTTCCATGTTTGATGACTATTTTTGGGACTTTAAAAATTATTATTTTAAAGTCCGAGCTGTTGAGGATGTTCGTTCCTTCTTCCTGGACGAAAATAATGAGCCGAGCTTTCCTTTTTGGAGGCAAAAAGATCCTGTAGTTCTTAGGTATCCCTGGGAGAGTTTAGATGAAGTAGAGCAGGCCTTGGTGGGTGTTTTAGAGGAGTATTAGGGGGAGCCTCCTCACCTGGATACTAAAAAGTTTTTAGGGGACCCCGCTCTTCTCCGTTCTGAGCTAGGTAGTGTCCGACCTCTTCTTTCATAGAAAGTTTTCTTTTATTGATTGTGATCTTGTTATTATCTATCGTGTGACTATTTTGCTGGCTTTATTTCAGAGATGGTGTCGTCATCGGATTCAATGAAGATGTTCTGCAAGGCAAAAAAGGTGGTGGCTGCGCAAAATTTGTTGAAGATGACGTCGGGGGAGAGCTCTTCACAGTTACCTCCGAAGAAGCTAGCATCTGATCTTCTGGGGCCGAGGAAAGTCATATCGACCCCTCGAGTCCAAATGATTCCGACTGATCCGCCCTTTTCGACATCTGACAGTTCCTCCTTCCCTACTTCAGCTGGTCCTCCTCCTAAGAAACCGAGGACTGTAGGCCCTTATAATCTGGAAGACAAGGAATTTGATGGCGTGTCTTTTGCCACAAAGCTGATTGCTCTTATGGTAAATTTTCTCTAGATGACGTGTCAATCCTTCATCATCTGGATTTCATATCAAGTAATAGTATCCGGATGGTCAATCTTAGTGTGGCCTTGTCCCGGGTTGTCAAGGAATCTCCAGTCCATGCCACTAAGGCCTTTTTGGAGGATGCCAAGGCTGATTATGATAGAATGAAGGGTTTAAAAGAGGAATTTGAGGCCAAAGCTGTTGGGTTGGAGCTTGAAATGGAGAGGGAAAAGGCTCGAGCTATTACCACAGAGGCGGCTGCTAATCTGGCCGGGGAGATGGCTAAAAAGTACAAGAAGAGCTATACTTGAACCTATGGAGTGTTGTTGGAGACTAGAGAGAGGCTTCAGTCAGCTCAGGACGACTATGCCGAGCTTCAGGGGCACGTGGTGAGTGGTATGAATGTGCTGTATGAAAACCTGAAGGCCCAGGTCCGAGTTCTTGCTCCTGAGGCCGACCTCTCCTTGTTTAGCATGGATAACAATGTGGAGGATGGCAAGATTGTGCCTGCCCCCGATGATGATGATGAGGCTCCTCCCACTATGTCGACGGTTAAGGTTTCTACAGCTCCTGTTGCTGAGTCTTCCGCTGCTCCTTCTGCTGAGGTGGTTCCTCCTGAGTCTGAGCCTAACGTGGAAATCCACAATGGCCCAGACGGAGTTGTTGGAGCCACCCCGATTTGATGATCCTACCTTCTCCCAAGGATGCAGTTACTGGGGTGAATTTGAAGCCTTTATAATTCTCTTTTTCAATATGTATTTGATGTGGTCCGGTCTGTGGACCTTTTGAACTTCTATTTTTTGTAGTGCTTCTGGATACTTTTTGACGTTTAGTTGCTTCTTAGAAACTTTTATTTTAATCAAAATACTTTAATCTCTTGGGTTGCCGTTAGGCAGCCTTTGAGCTTTTAATGTCTTAATTTTTCGCGTTTCAGTCTATCAATTCAGCTTGTGACAATATGCTTGTATTTGGAGGTTGCTCTTTCAATCCCTATGTGGTCTTTGTGTTTTTGCCGTTTGAGCTTTTTAGTCAAGTTCCAAATAACTTTTTAGGTGGTGTTCATATTGAACCCTTTCTTTTTAGTTTATTTGAACGACTTTTTAGCTCCGCCTCTGAGGTCGTGCTTTCGCTTTTTAAGTAGTTTCTCTTTTCAAGACTTACACCCTTTGGCTAAGCATCTCGGGCCTAAGCTTTTCAACCTTTTTGGCCTTTATATGGTGTTTATTTGAACTCTTTGTGAGAGTTAGTGATAAACTCCAATTTTGTGGTTTATCTTGTGCTTATTTTAGGAGATTTTATCACCTTTTCCCACATTTATTCAATGAAATAGCATAGTTTTGTAATTCTCCCTTAATTTATGCTTAAGTGTAAAAACATGCTTTTTAGGCCCTTAAATTGGTGATTTTAACTCACTTTAATTCCATCCGATGTCTTGACGTATTTGTTGAGTGATTTCAAGTTCATAAGGCAAGTATTGGATGGAAGAAATGAGGAGAAAAAACATACAAAGTGGAGAATGCATGAAGAAACAAGGATTGGGAATGCATCGATGGGCGCGCAAGCGTAAAAGGCGCGTGCGCGCAGAAGTGACTTTGCATAGAGACGTGCACGCGTACATGATGCGTACGCGCGGATGAAGAAACAGCGAATCGACGCGCACGCGCACATGGCGCGTAGGCGTCGATACTCGCACGTGACCCACTTAAAGGCAAAACGCTGGGGGGCAATTTCTGAGCTGCCCAGGCCCAAATCCAACTTGTTTCTGAGTGTATTTCATGCAGAATTGAAGTCCAAGCAAGGGAGAGCAATTAGTTAGTCAACATGAGCCTTTAGTTAGTTTTCTAGAGAGAGAAGCTCCCTTTTCTCTCTAGAATTAAGTTAGGATTAGGTTAATCTCTTGTAGATCTTGAGTTAATTACTTGATTTCATCTTGTTTCTTTTACAATTTCACATTTCTACATCTTGACTTTCTTAGTTGTAATGTTAATTTTTCATTTTGCCCTCTTGCATGTTGATGAACATTGTTGGATCTAATTCCCTTTTAATGCAATTTCATGTTTCCATGTTTTTTTTATGTTGATCTTGCTTGCTCTTATTGATTTCTCACTTATGATAGTTGTGGGTTTTCCTTAATTTTAGCATTTTGTGATGTTTACTTTTATTGCACATTAGGTGTTTGATAGAATGCTTTCTATAGTTTGTGAGTAGTTCTCTTGACCCTTGGCCTAGGCTAAGGGGATTGAGTGATCTTGAGTCCTTGGGCTTCATTGAATTGGTAATTCTAGAACCCTTGGGGATCAATTTGATAACCATTGATTCTAGCCCACTACTAAGTTAATTAGTAGCTAGGTTGGGACTTATGAATTGATGTTGATCAAGCCATTTGACGTATTCCAAGCCTAGGAGTAGATATTACACACTTAAGGCTTTAGTGAGTAGACCTAATGAGCTCGGTTCCTCATAATTATCAATATTTGAATTGTTGGTAAGGATAGTGATCTCAATCACCTAAGTCTTATCCAAGAGTTCTTTATCTTGCTTTCCTTAATTACTTGCTTGATTTACTTTCCTTGCTCCTCTTATAAATCAAAACCCCTTGTCCCTTCATAGCCAATAATTGACCATCTCATTGCAATCCCTTATGAGACGACCCAGAGTCTAAATACTTCGGTTAATTCTTATTTGGGGTTTGTTATTTGTGACAAAACCATATTTTAATTTGATGTGAGAGTTGTTTGTTAGTTTGGAGCTATGCTTACAACGAAGTAATTCCTTTCTTTAAGAAGAAAATCTAGACCGGCAACAATTTTCTATCAGTTAGCTACGATAGGCCGACCTTTAAAGAGGTCGGTCCTTTTTTCTTTGCCCAACTCGGACCTTATAGTTCGGTCCAGGGTATGAACACTATGAAACCTCCTAAACTTCTCACAGTATTCCCGATCTGCTACAGTCACACAACCCAATACTACAAAATCTAGCCAATCAACCATACCAGGAAGAACCTTTATGGACATTTCGACAAGATTTTTACGAGACATAGACACTATACCTACAGCAAGAAAAACGAAAGGCGTCACCAGCAGCAACTCGGCCAAAAAAGCAAAAAACAAAAGAAAAGGCTAGCAAGCAACAACAAGACAGCAAAGGGTGCCCCAGGATTCACAAAACGACTGACGCTGTAACCCAGAGACACCCTTTGGAGGCAGTACAAACACAGATAGAAGCACAAACTCAAAAGATCAAAAACCCACAAACCCTAATCATCCGACAGCAAAAACATCAAAGCTTTACCAAAAAATTTCAAAAGTAAAAAGCAAACATGCAACATTACCAAAAGGTAAAAACGGGAATGAAGGAGAATTTCATCGCAAATGGCCAGATCACCATCAAACAGAGAGCATAAAATGAAGAGAATAAATACCAACCTGGAAAGGAGAAGTAGAAACGGTGACGAACAAACAGCAAAGTCACAAACAATCCCCACCAGAGAACAACAATAAGAGCGTAAAAATCCAAGAAAAGAAAGCTGGGGCAGACAGAGGAAGAGCGAAAGAAAGCTTCTTTCTCCAAACAAAAATGAAACAGAAGAAAGCGAAAGAGGAAAATTAACTAAGTCCCTCTAATTTTAAACAAAGGCCAAGGGAGGGAAAACGAAGCGACAAAAGGGGAATGAAGCCCAAAATTAATGAGCCCTAAAGACGCTCGCAGATACCCAAAAGGGGTGTCACACTTGGGGAACTGACACGGCATTTAAAGCTGACGCTTCACATCTTAAAGAAGCTATGAAAAAGGCACAGAACTCGTGATAAACCACTATTTTATGGTTTATCTTGTACTCAATTGAGTGGTTTTTATCAAGTCTTTGCATACTTATTCATACTAATTGTATGGTTTTACATTTTTCCTTCCTAATCTTGTGCTATGATTGAAAACATGTTTCTTTGGCCTTAAATTTGCTATGTTTAATCCTCTCTTATTACCATTCGATGCCTTGATATGTGTGTTAAGTGATTTCAGAGTTTATAGGGCAGGAATGGCTTAAAGGATGGAAAGGAAGCATGCAAACGTGGAAGGAATACAAGAAATTGAAGGAACTGCTAAGCTATCCAGCCTAACCTCTTCGCACTCAAACGGTCATAACTTAAGCTACAGAGATCCAAATGAGGCGGTTCCAGTTGCATTGGAAAGCTAACATCTAGGGCTTCGAAATAATATATAATTTGTTATAGTTTCTTTGAAGATAAGTGACGTGAACGCGTGAATCCACGCGCACACATGGATTTGCACAAATCCAGCGACCTGTACGTTTCTGAATTCGCCCCCAGTGATTTCTGGGCTGTTTCTGACCCAGTTTTCGGCCCAAAAAACACAGATTAGAGGCTATAAAGTGGGAGAATCCATTCATTCATAAAACACACTTCTCATTATTCACAATTTTAGGTTTTAGATGTAGTTTCTAGAGAGAGAGGCTCTCTCCTCTCTCTTAGGTTTTAGGATTAGGATTTCTCCTAGTTTATGGTTATTTCTTCATTCCAGGTTCAATGTTTCTTTAATTTATGTTCTCTTCTACTTCTATTTATGCTATTACTTTAGTTGATTACTTGATGTTGCCAATTTGGTTTATGGATTCATATGTTTAATTTGATTTTCTATTTAATATAATTTGAGAGATTTTAGGTTTATGATTGTTTTTTTCTATTTATGATATAAATAATTTGGATTTTTCCCCTTTTGGTTTTGGTTGAGTAATTGGTGACACTTGAGTTATCAAACTCAGCTGTTGATTGAAAATTGGAATTTGCTGATTGATTTGGATCCCTATAAAGCTAGTCTTTCCATAGGAGTTGACTAGGACTTGAGGAATCAAGTTGATTAGTCCACTTGACTTTCCTTTATTTAGTAAGAGTTAACTAAGTGGGAGCAATAAACAATTCTCATCACACCTGATAAGGATAATTGGGATGGAATTTCCAATTCTCATACCTTACCAAGAGTTTTTCTAATTAATAATTTACTTTTCTTGTCATTTAATTTACTTGTTCTTTAATTCAAATACCCCCAAAAATACACTTTTCTCATAACCAATAATAAATCATATCTCCCTGCAATTCCTTGAGAGACGATCCGAGGTTTGAATACTTCGGTTATCAATTTTATTAGGGGTTTATTACTTGTGACAACCAAAACTTTTGTACGAAAGGATTCTCTATTGGTTTAGAAACTATACTTACAACGTGATTACTTTATTTTTATGAAATTCTTTACCATCAAGAATCTAGTTCGTAAAAAAATGGCGCCGTTACCGGGGAATTGCAATTGTGTGCCTTATTATTGGTTATTGTAAATATTTTCTTTTGCTTGTTTATTTGTTTTTATTTTTATTTTTAATTTTTATTAGCTACTATGAGTTCTCACCCCTGTCGCTTTGAGTTTGGTTCCAATGTTGTTGTAAGGAATGGAAGCTATAACAGGAACATGCATCAAGGTCAAAACAATCAAAGATGGAAGGAGCCACGAGGATCTGATCAACCCTTTTGGCAACAACCCCCTCCAATGCGCTATAACCAACAACCATTATGTGATGCATACCAAGACAATAGTTATGGTGGACCCTTTCGTGACAACCAACCTCCACCAAATTACTATGGTCAAGAGCCATTCCAGGGTGCATATCAAGATGATGAATATGGTGGACCCCCTTGTAGTTACCAACAAGCCCCACCATATGCTTATGAACAACCTCCTCAACATAACTCTGAACCACCATACTCACAAGTCCCTTTCCACCATTCACCTCCATATGACCCTAATCCTCATCCACCACACCAACCACCATATGAACCACACCCAGAACCACCATCTCCATATCCTTATCAAGAAGAACCGCCTCCGTATTATGAGCCCTCTCTCCCAACAAATGAACCCTCCTATCCACCCCAACCTCCATTGGATAACAACACACTCATCTCTAACATCATTGATCTCACCTCTACACTCCAAAATCTTATATCCCGCATGAACTAACCCTTTACCTCCAATATTCAACCCTCAAGCTCTAGTGCACTTCCTTTTCAACCACATAATGATCTTTCTATCCCATTACCACCCTCCATAGAAGAGCACCCACATCCATCAATCCAAGAGAAAGATGATCCCAATTATGCTATTGATATGGAACAAGAAAGAAGAAATCATCTTCGTAAATCCATACTTCATAAGAAGCTAGAGGAGGCCCTAAGGGTAGCGGTAGGAGAGACCCTTGAAGATGAAAGGATAGTTGAAAAGAGTTGTCATAGAAAGGAAATCATCAAGGAGGAGTACGATCTTGTACTAAAACCACTGGACAAGGCAGCAATTATTGAAAAGAAAGAAGTGGTTGTAGACTTAGGAGATGCTGAACCTCCATTGGAAAGTCCAGTCCTAGAGCCTCCTTCTAAGGTGTTTGATGTTGATGTTGAGGAGGATGTACAACCTCCAAGGCAGATCATGGTTGAAGACTTTGCAGAGGTTGATCAAGAGATGGAGATTAAAGAAGAAGAAGCACAACCCCTCATGCCCTTGGTAAGCAATGAAGAAGAGTTTGAATTGGAAGAAAGCTACTAAGAGGAAGAGGTTGGGATTGAAGAAGCTTGCAAAGAGGTGGAAGTTGTCAAGGAAGAACATAAGGAAATGGAGCTTGAAATCACCTTGCCAAAGTTGTTGGAGACCTCTCCTCCAAAGCCATTACCATCCAATACATTCAAGTGGGTAAAATACTTATCCTTAACCTTTACTTTCCTACTTGAATATGGGCTACTTGAAACAGATGGTCAGCTTCGAGCTCTTTGTGGCTTTAAGAGTAAGAGGGAGATGGTTAGTGGTTGGCAACACAATCCTAGATTCGTTGTGGTTGGGAGCTCAAAATCTAAATACAAGGGTTGGTGTAGAGCTCGAATGAATAGGTCTAGGAAGCTGTTTGGATGCCTTAGTGAGAATTCAGATTGCTTATCACTCGGATAGAATCATGATGATCAACTTGAAGACAGGTGTAGAATCAAGATTTGGGATCCGGGAATATATGATGTTCAGTTTTGGGAGCTCAAAGCTTGTGCAGCACTCCATCAAAGCTTGAGAAATTTACTTGGTATTGATAGAGTTTATTGGAAGTCCAAGCATTGGTGGAAGTTTCAAGACGAGTTCAAGCACAAGCCACCATGAGAAGGAGCTCACCAAATGTCCAACTTAAGGACTTTAACTAAAAGTGCTAGGTGGGAGACAACCCACCATGGTATGATCGTTATTTTTCAGTCTCAGTTTTATTTTACTTTGTTTTATCCTTAGTTTTATTTTATTTTATTTTTCTTAGTGTTCATTCATAATGTCTGCATTAGCATCTGCATTCTGCATTCTGCATATATAAAAAAAGGCAAACCACGCGTGCGTGCAGGCCATGTGTGGGCGTCGATTGCTTATTCGCTCTCCCATCCAACGAACAGAAAATTGTGATGGAATCGTGCGGCTAGTGTGCTCTACGCACAATTCGACCCACGCACACGCGTCTATGACGCGTGCGCGTCATTTGCCACAAAGGAAAGCCACGCGTACGCGTCAAGCACGCGCACGCGTGGATAGGAAAATTGACGTAAATAGGATTTTGGACAGAAAGTTGTGCTGCCCCGCCGCTGGAACTGTGCTAGATGCACAAGGTCATCAACGCGTACGCGTCCCTGACGCGTGCGCGTCCTTTTGCTTCCAAGACCACCCACGCGCACGCGTGCCTTGCGCGCGCGCATCACGTCCCGTTTTTCATTCATTTCTCCTTTCTTCTCTTCTTTCCCCTTCTTTTCCTTCCCCCTCCCCCCCATCTACTCTTTCCCCCTTCTTTCCATTATTGCATTTATTTATTTCATGTTACCTTAGTTATCTATGGTTTCTTCTCATGCATTTTTATGTTGGTGTTGGAACTCTATTTGGGTCTTATATTATTATACTTGAGCTTGTGGATATCATCAATAGTGATTTTACAATTAATATTAATTTTTGGGGTTGCATGCATGTTTGGAATTCTTGCTTTCCCTGACGTATTTTACATGCATACCAAGTGTTTGTGAAAAGTCCGTATGGCATTGTGAATTCTTAATTATTCTATCCTTCTACTCTAATGCCTATTTTTCACAAAACCTTCCAATATTTTATTAATTAAATATGATTGTCAATACAAACGTTATTGTTAGTTTGTTACGACTGACAATACATTTTAGCTTTTAATGCTTGATCTACGCTACTCATGCCTTTGCCAGCATGCCAATAAACATCTTGCATTTAGTTGCCTCAATTTATCATGCTATATTTCCATTGATGTCCTAATTGCATGGAGTCGCGACCATGTGTTAACGACATTCTTCTTTACCTTGGCATGATTATCACTCGTACTGCCCTCTTCCTTACTCTATCCCTTTGAATTCATGCCCCTCTCTTTTCTCCCTTTTTCAGAATGGCCACCAGGAAGGGTACAGAGAGAGCCTCTAACAAGCCACCGGCGAGGAGAGGAACAAAAAGCACAAGCACCTTCAACAAATCAGCTGCTCCTTCAAATACTTCAGAGGTTGGACCGGCTAGACCGGCAGGCAAAGCGAATGGAGTGCCATAACAAGTGCCGACTTACACACCTCAAGGAGCTGATTATTGGCAACCACCCACCTGAAGAAGATCCAGAAACTCCGGACTTCACCTTACCTACCAGCACCGAGAGCCATGACGACCCCAACTGTGGAGATGCTGTTACTAACCCCCCTTTGCTCCCGACTGATGGCACCGAGGACAGTGCCAAGCTTTAAGTGTGGAGAGGTCAGTCAGTACCTGACTTCCAGAGGTAACTTCTCTAGCTTTTAACACCAACATTTTTAGTTTTTCTTTGGTTAGATAGAATAGATTGCATGATAATAATAGGTTGCATGTATGTTTGCTTGGTTAAAATAATTAATTTCTTTTCAAGACTCTATTTTATAATATTTCACTAATTTAAATTAAAAATCTTTTTGTTAAACTTGTTTGAAGATTGTAAAGTGGAACATGAATTATAGCTAAGAACACACAACCTGTGAGATTTGAGCTTAATAACATGGTTACACTATTTAACCATAATATTTTATTTTTGTGTGTTTTCTTCTCTATGATTGCAATCTATGCTTTGTTTCATTCTATATGTCCACTATTTGATGTATTTACATGCTTGCATATGATTGAGGCCATTATTTGTTATTGCTCACTTAATCCCAAATAGCTTACCCTTTTAAATCACCCTTGTTAGCCACCTTGAGCTTTTTAATCCCCTTCTGTTCTATAACCACATCACTAGCCTTAAGCAGAAAAACAAATTAAATATCCCAAATTGAATCTTTGGTTAGCTTAAGATAGAGATTGTATATCAATTAATTGTGGGGAACCGTGAGAACTTGGGTTGATAGGAATGTATTAAATTGATAAATTATTTGAAATTTGGGAACATGCTCATGTGAAACCAAAATAATTAAAATACCATATGCATTGATATGTTGTATTTATTTTTATGAAAAAAATCTTATAAATAAATAAATGAATAAGGGGACAAAATTATCCCAATATTAAATTTAATGAAAGATCAATGCATATGTGATAAAATTAAAGAAAAGTTGATACATGAGTATGTGAAAAATACAAAAGTGGGAATTTTGGGTAGCTAGGCATAATTTTAGAGTATGTGTGTATGTTAGGTGATAGCTTAGGTTACTCAAAGATTCAATTTATAGCTCACTTGGCCATACATATATCCTCACCTTACCTTAACCCCATTACAACCTTGAAAAGACCTCAAGATATTTGCATTGGTATACTAAATTTTTCTTGATTGGTTAGATGAAGAACAAAGTTTAGAAAGCATGACTAGAGAAGAGTAGAGTGACTAACTCTAGACACTTGAGAGATTAGAGTGATATACACTAACAGTAAGGGTTCAACGCTTGATTCTATGTTCCCTGCTTTCATGAGCTATCTTATTACAAGTTTACTTGTCTTTTACTATATGATTTGAATTAGTGGAATCTGATTTATATTTGTCTTGGAGAACTTGTTTACTTTCAACCAAATAGGTAGAAACATCTTAGCATATAGTTGCATTCATATAGATAGGTTGCATTTCATAAGTTTTACCATTCCTCTTCACTCTCTTATAGCTTCTCTTGAACTTAGCATGAGGACATGCTAATGTTTAAGTATGGGGATATTGATAAACCGCTATTTTATGGTTTATCTTGTGCTCAATTGAGTGGTTTTTATCAAGTCTTTGCACACTTATTCATACTAATTGTATGGTTTTACATTTTTCCTTCCTAATCTTGTGCTATGATTGAAAACATGTTTCTTTGGCCTTAAATTTGCTATGTTTAATCCTCTCTTATTACCATTCGATACCTTGATATGTGTGTTAAGTGATTTCAGAGTTTATAAGGTAGGAATGGCTTAGAGGATGGAAAGGAAGCATGCAAAAGTGGAAGGAATACAAGAAATTGAAGGAACTGCTAAGCTGTCCAGCCTGAACTCTTCGCACTCAAACGATCATAACTTGAGCTATAAAGGTTCAAATGAGGCGGTTCTAGTTGCATTGGAAAGCTAACATCTGTGGCTTTGAAATGATATATAATTCGTCATAGTTGCCTTAAAGATAAGTGATGCACATGCGTGAATTCACGCGTACGCGTGGATCTGCGCAAATCCAGCGACCTGTACGTTTCTGAATTTGCCCCCAGCAATTTTTGGGCTGTTTCTGACCCAGTTTTCGGCTCAGAAAACACAGATTAAAGGCTATAAAGTGGGGGAATCCATTCATTCATAAAACACACTTTTCATTATTCACAATTTTAGGTTTTAGATGTAGTTTCTAGAGAGAGAGGCTCTCTCATCTCTCTTAGGTTTTAGGATTAGGATTTCTCTTTGTTTATGGTTATTTCTTCATTCCAGGTTCAATGTTTCTTTAATTTATGTTCTCTTCCACTTCTATTTATGCTATTACTTTATTTGATTACTTGATGTTGCCAATTTGGTTTATGGATTCATATGTTTAATTTGATTTTCTATTTAATATAATTTGAGAGATTTCAGGTTTATGATTGTTTTCTTCTATTTATGATATAAATAATTTGGATTTTTCCCCTTTGGGCTTTGGTTGAATAATTGGTGACACTTGAGTTATCAAACTTAGCTGTTGATTGAAAATTGGAATTTGCTGATTGATTTGGATCCCTCTAAAGCTAGTCTTTCCATAAGAGTTGACTAGGACTTGAGGAATCAAGTTGATTAGTCCACTTGACTTTTCTTTATTTAGTAAGGGTTAACTAAGTGGGAGCAATAAACAATTCTCATCACACCTGATAAGGGATAATTGGGATGGGATTTCCAGTTCTCATACCTTGTCAAGAGTTTTTCTAATTAATAATTTACTTTTCTTGTCATTTAATTTACTTGTTCTTTAATTCAAAAACCCCCAAAAATACACTTTTTCTCATAACCAATAATAAATCATACCTCCCTGTAATTCCTTGAGAGACGACCCGAGGTTTGAATACTTCGGTTATCAATTTTATTAGGGGTTTGTTACTTGTGACAACCAAAACTTTTGTACGAAAGGATTTTCTGTTGGTTTAGAAACTATACTTACAACATGATTACTTTATTTTTATGAAATTCTTTACCATCAAGAATCTAGTTCGTCAACTCGCCCGAGGAAAGACAAAACGACCGACTTGCTTGGGACAACGGCATCCGACCTAAAGGTTGCTTGAGCATGACCTACCCAAAGGATCGAAGCTCAAGCAGGGGCAATGTTCATACCCTTATCCAAGCTTTGTGGTCGTGACGGCAGAAGACGGGAGGACCGACTTGATAAGGAGGCCCCTCACCCCCGACCTCTTCTTAAAATAGAGCTCAGAGCAGCATCTAAAGGCCCAAAAAGGGGCCAGAGAGGCCCAAAGAGGTCCGGCGCAGCAAAGGCCACCGCCTGCCAGAAGGCGGTTGCCAAAGATATTATCTTAAAGATGTAAGATACGATAAGGATCTTCCCACCAAAGAAGATCCCAAAAACACCACTATAAATACACTGGAGTCCCCAGGTATAACTCATATTCGAATTTTACTAAAAACCTATCTAAAGCCCTTGCTAACTTAAGCATTAGAGTCTCTTGCAGGTACCACCACCCAGCCCCACAAGGAGCTCGGATAAGGCGGCACCTCAACATCCGAAGGTCGGAATCCAATACTCGGAACACAAGCCCAGGAGGATTTTCAAGACGTCTGCGTACGCATAGGGTTGTGTGTACGCACAGAGAGAAAAAATTTCCATTCTGCGTACACGCACTGATACGTGCGACCGGCCTCAACAGAATGCACCTTCCAGCTTGTCCGTGCGCACGGGGCTGTGCGTACGCAAAACCTGCAAAATTCGTAAGATGAGCGTGCGTACTAGTGTTTGCGTGCGCACACAAACTAGAAATCATAAATTCTGCAACATCATAGAATTCAGATTTCTTGCACCAACTTCTGACGATCATATCTATCTCTACAAAATTTCGGTTTCTACAAAATCTATACCATTTTAAAGATATTAATTATCTTTAATTTGATACAAAAATCATTCAATTTCAAAAGTCATAGCTCAAGATATGATTTGTCAAAGTTCACCAAAAATTCATTTTCTCTAAAAATCTCTAAACCTCAATTTTGGCAAAACTGTCAATTCAAACCCAAACAATTCACAACCCAACAATACCAAGACCACACTAAAAAGTCCTACTAATCCTCTCTCAACTCAACCATCAATAATATTCCAATTACACCGTTCTACACCATCAAAATCATTATTCATCAACATCCAAAATCATCAGAAACACTCATAATTCTCCTCATTCATGAATAACATTACCATTAATCATCAAAAATACCAACAACTCTCAACAACCATAATAAATCTCAACATTCATCATCAAATTTCTCAACATCAACAACCATCAATATATAATATTACTCCTCAACCATATCCACTCCATACACTATTATATCAACCACTAAATCACAGTTTACATTCAATCCAATCCTATCTTAAGGTCAACTAGCCTAAGTATCCAGAAACATTACATATTACATAAAGAAAACCGAAACCATACCTTGGCCGATTCCTAATATGCTCAAACACAAAACTTGATTCCAACAAGCTTCCACCAAGCTCCAAACCACCAAAGCCAAACCAAAAGCCACCACCAACTCCAAAAATAAGCTTCATACATACAACATAACCATGTATTATCAACTAAAGCTCACACTACATCAAACTACAAGGATATAGAGGTTCCTTACCTTATCCAATGGTGATTGAGGAAAAGTCTGACAATTACCCACTATTATAGATCACCTAAACAAGTAAAACCACAAAATCTGCTCAAAAACTATAATCCAAAAACACAGTAATTCTAGGGCTGAAAACTGGAGTGCGAGTTGAGAGATCTTACCAATAATGCCTAGCTAGAATCCAAGAGCTTTGCGTGGCCGCAAACGGCTCGTTAATCGGAGCTCTGTAGCTCATGTTTTGGCTCCTGGAAAGTGATGATGAATAGTGACAATGGGATTTCACCCCACCATCACCTATCCGACCTCTCTCTCTCTCTTCCCATCAAAATGAGCTTAAAGCTCATTAAACACACATATATATATTGGACCTTGGGCCCAGTTTAGGCCTGGTCCAATTGGTTAGCAATTTTAGCCCGTTGGCCCACTTTGGGCCAAAACTTTTAAGATTAGTGTCCGGTTTTCGATTCTAAATTATTTTTGTCCTTTGAAAACAATAAATTTAATTTTCTAAAATCTTATTTTCTAAAATACGTGGTACCAGGCAAACTAGAGCCGATACTACCGGCTTAAGCTCCAGTACGTATTTTTACAAAAAGTTTTCAAAAAAAAATATTTTTCAACTTAGAAAAATTCATTGAAATCAAATTTCACCTTTATATGTTCAAATTAAAACTTTAAAATTTTGAATCTACTTCAGGCACTTAAAAATTATTATTTTATTAAAATAGTGTTACGTAAAAAACTCCGGTTCTTACAAGGTTCACAAGAACTCAAATTTAATAAGGGTTATTCTTCTGTTCTACTCAAATCCGTAAGATGAAGAACGAAAACAAATTCTTGAAATTGAAATCAATACATGAATTAAAAATAGAAGAGTAATAGTATTAATCCATAGAATAAACAAAGCTCCTATCCTTAACAGTGGAGGTTTAGTTGCTCATGGCTCAGAGAGAAAACTAGGATTCAAAAAAACTGTAAACTGTAAAATGAGGTCCGTGAGGAAAGAAAAGAGCCCGAAGTACTGAATCTTTTCCCTTTTCTTTCCAATCCTAATAACTGTAAAATATATTTTCTAAAACTAAATAATATCTTTTCCTATTTGTAAATAAAATAAATTTTTAATCAAAATTAATAAGATTATCCCGTGCTGGCTCGTGCATTGGGTGTGGGGACCACCAAGTTCACTAAGGTTGGCGCCAAACTTGGGTTGGGCCAAGTTTGGCGCCACTAAGACAGCATGAAATTGGATTTTTGACGTTCATGGCACCAAACTTGGAAAATTCCAAGTTTGGCACTACCAAGGCAGTGATTTCAGAAGAAAAGTGTAACACCCTAACTTTTAGCACCTCATGATCGTACTAAAAGCCTAGACTTATTTATTATTGAGTTTTCGCAAATACGAATCGATACTTTAATTAAGAAATTAAAAGGAGACTTTATTTTAAATCTCTTAACCACAAAAGTATATATTCACATAACTTTATATACATAGGCTTATTTCAAAATTCTAAAAAAAAAAAACAAATCCTACCCCTCAAAAAACCAAAAGAATAAACGATGAGGGGAAAATAAATTCTAACAACTCAACTCGTGAATATAATCTTCTATGCTCTTGTATCTCCGCACTAAACCTTTGCACCTGTAGATGAAAGGGAGTGGAAATAGGGGGTAAGAACTGGAGAGTTCTTAATAGGATCAGAGTTAGAAGTTACGTTCATTTCATTATGTTCTCAGTAACAACAGTCAACAAAGTATAATCCAACTTAGCAATTACAAACATAGAATCCAATCACAAGCACACACATCATAGAAAACACAATCAAAAATAAATATGTGCAAACAAGTATGATGCATGTCTATTCTTATCGCAGGCCAAGAGCTCATGTGTCGGTTGCCTACCCGCTCCTGACATTACCCGGGCACAAGTCCCAGATATGGCTTTCCAGATGCATACAGTATGCATATAAGTCTTATGGCCAGGCCGCATACAGTGTGGCTTTTAAATGTATTCCAATATGCTTACATCTAGAAAACAGTTCTCAATGTGTGGGCATCCTCACTATACATTTGGCACCAAGGCCAAAACAAGGTTGCATCTGCTCTCCTGTGGCAGACGTTCCTTTAATTAATACATTCCTTTCTCTTATATTCTCCGCTTTCATGTGACAGAGATTCTTTAGTTTCTTTTATTCTTTTAATTCTTTTATTCTCTGTTATTTATTGAATTATATTTCTACTTAACTCAGTAACCTTTGTCTGAGTTTGGCTCCAGTGCTATAACCTCTGTAAGCAACCTCTGTCTTATAGGTGCGACTCTCTTGGGCCGATGTATGCAAACATAACCTCTGTAAGCAACCTCAGTCTTACAGGTGAGGCTCTCTCTAGATAATGTATGTATTGATAATCTCTGTAAGCAACATCTGTCTTACAGGTGCAACCATCCCCTGAAATGGCTGATGTATCTCTAGAAAGAAAATCTTGGTGGGCTCACCACCGTATCTTTGCTTATCTCATTTTCTTTTCGTTCTTTCTTTCTTTCTTTTCTTTCTTATCATTCCACAATATAAATTGTCTTCGTGTTCTTCCCTCGCCTTTCCCTAAGTGTCATAAGGAAAAGAATTATATAGTATTTCAATTAAGTATGTGTTTTCTAAAGCTTTTAAGATCTCTTTGTTTACTCTTCTCTGACTTATAATATTATTAATAATATCTCTACTAATTAATATTCGTAATAAAATATTAACAATAATATAAATAGAATAATTTAAATAGTAAATAAATAATATATATACTTAAAACTTAGTTTATAAAATCTTATTTTTAAACTTTTATTAATTACTTTCTAAATCAAAAACTTTTTAATATTCTATTTTTAACCTTAATATTTTATAAAATTATATTTGAAACTCTCACTTATTTTTATATTTATAAAAATAACCTTGATATTTTATAAAATACCCATTTTTACTCTCCGTACTTTATTTATTACCCAAAATACCCGAAAACTTATATAATTACAAATTGTATCTCGATTTTTATATACTGATACAATGTTACCCTTCAAAAATAAGGTTTAAATATTAATCTTCCTCTTATACCAAAACCGAAATCCTTAGCCCTTTCCTTTCAAGATATTACTTGAATTTTAATCCGTTTTCGAGTTTTTCGGTTACCGATTTTTCGTAACTTTTAATTTATCTCCCGGCCATCAAACCTTACCAAATTTATCTCAAAATACCACATCACAACAGTCAAAAAACCATTAAAATAACCACAACTGAGTTGTTCCTCATAGCCAAACCAACAAATCACAAGCAACAACAATAATTCAACATAAACTCATTCAAACACAAACAATAATCAACCAAATCAACAATCACTTATCAAATTCACGTTTAATTATTATAAAGTTACTAAACCCTACTTCCGTACGAAATCAAAATAATAGAAACTCCAGATAAGCTTTCTGATCGAGCTGATGAAGAAGAAAACGTTAGAAATCGCATGTACCTCCTAGAATTCCAATTGGCCAAACTCAAAAAGAAGGGGAGCTACGTCATCGTCAATTTCTACCGAACAAAAATGATGTCAACGTGTAGAAGAAGAGGATACGAACACTTTTATCGAATTAGATTTTTTATTGGAGTTACAAATCACAAAAAATTGAAATCGAAAGGTCGAAGAAGCAGAGAGAGAGAGAGAGAGAGAGAGAGAGAGAGAGAGAGAGAGAGAGAGAGAGAGAGACGTTGCTTTCTTTGTTTTTTGTTTCCCATAATGGCTTCGGCCAACTTCTTCCTCCCTTTCTTTCTTATTTTTTTTTAACTTTAATAATAATAATAATAATAATAATAATAATAATAAATTTAATTTTTATCTATCAAAATATTTTTTGATAAATAATTCAAACTTAATAGAAAGAATCATAATTAAATTAAACTTCAATAATCATAGAATTTTATTTAAGTATTTTTTATTAAAAAATAGTTTCTTAAAAATTAAATCTTAATATAATATAATAACTCATAAATAACTAATTATTTAATTTTTTAAAAATTTGGGGTGCTACAAAAAGCATAGACTATTATATATCGTTGGAAAGCTCTAGAAGTTAGTTTTCTAATGCCATTAGAACCGTGTCAATTGGACCTCTATAGCTCAAGTTATGTTCATTGGAGTGCAAGGAGGTCAAACTTGACAGCATCATCTACTTTCTTCCTTTTCTTCTACACGAACTCTATCAAATCCGTCTAAATGCTACCTGAAATTAATCAAATTGCGCACAACTCAAAGCAGCATTCTTAGTGGCTCAAAATAGTTAAATCTTGATTAAACTTAACAAATTTGAATGAAAATTCATTAGAAAAAGATTGGAGTGATGCTCCCGCATCAGTTGTCGTACTCAGACTCCCTAACCAAAGGTCAACATTGTGTCAAGACTCGTTTGTTAACTGCACTTTACGATTTTGGTGCATTGCATTCTTTTATTTCTCTAACTGTTATACGTAAGTTGGGACGAGATGAGAAAACTCTTGAGGACTAGAAAATAACATAAGGACCGATTACTCGCACCTGTTTATAGGTAAAAGAAATTTTGAGGGCAAAATTTTTTTTAGGGGGTAGAATGTAACAACTCTAATTTTTGCACTAACGCGAGTTTTTCTTAAAATAATACTTTAAAGTGATTAATTTTATTTTGACGAGTCAACTTCGAACTCCGAAATAAATAAATGGTAATATAATTTTATTATTATGTTATTTATTTATTTTATTTACTCTAATTATAATGGAGCCTAGATAATAATATTAATATTATTATCAAATCCGATCTTTGCCGATATAAATAATTATCGATATTTTTTTATGAATTTAGAATTGCTAAATTTTTATCAAATATTTTTTAATTCATAAATTACTAATGTCATTTATATTAGTAACTCATATATATTTAACTTTTTTATATATATGTATTATTATTATTATATATTATTCAACCTTATATACTATTTATTTAACTCATTATATGTCTTTTAATTAGCATCATTACTTAACAATATTCATCTTATTCCTTCTCTTGGCCGAATGCATAAGGAAACCAAAGGAAATAAAACCAAACGTGGCTTATGCATATATATATATATATATATATACGTGACACTATTCCTTTCTTTTATTAAGCATATTATTATCTTTCATTTCCTTCCTTTCACCACTGAGCCAAAAGAAAGGAACATAAGAAGCTTCCTTCCCCGATTTTTTCTAATTCGAAATTTCAATAAAAAATTGAATCTGATAAAAAAATTTGTATCCTCCTTTTCTACGTATTGGCATCAATTTTGTTCGATAGAAATTGACGGAGACGTAATTCTCTTTTTTCTTAAATTCGATCAATTAAAATTCTAGAAGGCACGGATGATTTCTGACGTTTTCTTCTTCGGCAGCCCGATCAAAAGGCTTCTCAAGAGCTTCGAGTATTTTTATTTCGTACAAAAGTAAGATTTTAGTAAATTTTCACTGATTAAATTATGTTCAATAAATAAACTGATGTTTGGACTGAGTGTTGTCGAAATTTGATTGCATTTTCATGTTAAATTTTGTTGATAAATTAATATTTTGATGAGATTATGTTTCGATCAGCCTGGAAACAGCCAAGACCATGTTAGTGATAATATAGGAGCTGATATTGTGTACATAATTGGATAAATTTAGTGAGGTTTGATGGCCAAAAATTTAAATCAAAACTGTGAAGAATCGGAAGCTATAAAGCTCGGAAATGGATTTAAAGTTATATATATTCGAACTGTTTTTTTTTTAAAAAAAAGATATTCTTGAGTTTAGAGAATTGCATTTATTACCATTATAATATTATTAATTTGAGAATAAAATCATGTTTTAATGAAAATTGGGGTTGATTTTATAAATAAATAAATTTCAGGGAAAACCCGTATTTTATAAAAGTTCAGGGTTATTTTTACAAGTATGAAACAAAGAGTGAATGTTTAAATATAATTCTATAAAATATTGAAGTCCAAAATAAGATATTAAGGAGTTCATGATTTATAAAATAATTAAAAGAAATTTGAAAGTAAGATTTTATAAAATAAATTTTAAGAGTATTATAAATATCATTTAAAATATTTGTTTAAAAATTATTTATTTAAAATTATTATTTATCAAAGATATTATTTTAAAAGAATATTATTATATGTATTATGAAGAACAAAACAGAGAGTAGTAAATAAAGTAATCTTAAAAGATTTAGAGGACACTGGCTTAATTAAAGAACCTTGTGATTCTTTTTTCATGAAATAATTAGTGGGTGATGAGAGAATAGTGTGAAGATAATTTGAACTATTAAGGATAATTAAGTGAAAGACTGAAGAAAGACAAAGGATACGAAGGCACATGTGATTATGAAATGATTAAAATGTCACAAGAGGGTGATAGAAAGTAAATACTTATGGTGCCGATGTGAAAATGTTAAGCCATGTGCTTTATATGTGAATGATTGTGCGGGGATGCCAGTGTATATAGAAAGGCTTCCAGGAGAAAGGGCCATATGCTTCAGCTGGAGAATCAGCGCCTGCAAGTACTTGCAAAGGTCATGTTCGACATACTTCAGCAAGAGAATCAGCGCCTGTAAGAAGTAGAAACTTCCAAAGGTTATGTCGCTGGAATGCCTTATCTGACTTCCGACTCGGATTGTGTCGGGTGTGGGTCAAAACAGATGAATGAGCTCATTACCTGCGATAGGAATAGACATGCTTCATCCTTGTTGTGCATTTGTATTTTACTTGATACGGTGAAATTATTTGTGATTGTCTTCTTATGTTTATGCATTCCTTAATAATATTCTGAAGTGGTGATTAGATACTTCTCTGTCATACTTGTATATCTCGTTGTGGATTAATTGAACTGTGATAATCCTGACTTGACTAACTACCCCGACCCTACTAAGAACCCTCCAGTTCTTATCCCTTTCCTTCCTCCCCCTTCAGATGGAGACCGGAGTTCTGTTTTACGAGATGGACCCTCCCTATATATACGAGGATGTTGTACAGCATTTGTTTTACGTAGTAGCTGCAGAGATTAGGACCCATATGTACATTATGCGTGACTATCCATCCGATTAACACTCCACACTTTAACCCCGATATGCCTTATGAGTTTTCGTTGCACTGGCTCCACCCGGATATTCCGTTTCACCCATTCCATGATAGGCCTGTACCTCATTAGCATCCCGATCAGCCTACAGATCAGGTGGACCCTGAGACTATGGAAGAGGATATACCAGGGCCTATACCGGAGGAGGATATTCCTATAGAGCATATCTTAGTATCTTCATCTGAGCCGTCATCTAAGGAGCCACTCACCGCCTCCATTAGTGGACCAATGAGTGTTGGTCAGACTTGTAGTACGAGTGCTAGGGCTCCTCCTGAGACTATTGAGATTTCTGATGATGAGGATAAGGATCCTGAGGAGTGTCTAGACGTGATTATGATTTCCTCTAATGATGATAGTTGATGCATGGGAGTTGAGGATGTTGCCTTTTGGTAGTTCTTTTTGTGTGTTAGCCTAGTTTTTGTGTTAGTCTCTCACTTTTGATTAGATTCGCTGAGAAAGTAGGGTGTATATAGTTGACTAGGCTAGTTTTAGGCGCCAGCTTAAGGGCTTTCTATATAGACTAGAGCCCGGAGTGTTGATTTTGTACATAATAGCAAGATGTGAAGGGTTGTACGCTAACTTATGATATATATAAGACAAAACATTTATATGTATATATGATCTATGATATAAGTTATATTTGTATATAATGTTGGCATTATGTAAGCTTTACTTAATTCCTTATTATGGCTTGTGTATGTTTAATTAGTTGCCCACGCAAATCTTTTTATAAGTGAAAGTGTTCCCAAAAATTCGATAGTGTGCTAATAGGATGACAGGCTTAATAGTAAATAGTTAAAGTTTTGGGTAAGCAAGTTGGTGACACTCAGTTTTCAGTATGATCATAACGTACTGGGAATTGGGTCGTTACCATTTATATTCGTGACAGAAAGGCAACATTTCATGGGAATGTGTTGGGTTGGCAGTTGAACCGACAATGTGGTATTACAGCCAATAGGACAGGTATTTATCATGTGCATTTTCTATGTGGTTGCTTGCTTTGACTAATTGCATACTATACCTATTTGTATAACAGGCTTAATTGTTTCTCGATTTACTTGCTATACCTGACTATTACTTGTGTTTTACTTGTATGAAACTACTTGTATTTTCTACTGGGATTGAGGAGGCTTGGTAGGTAGTGGCAATGGGATCGCATGGCGGTTAGGTTGGTGAAAGCTGTGGGACAGCGGTGAAATGATAGTTTAGAATTCCAAGTTAGATTACCCCCTGTTTAGTTATGGTTTTAAATTTTAGTTATGCTTGAAGCTTGAATCTTACGTTGATGTGAAGTTCTAGAATTACCTCTGGCGTCTTGGAGCCTTATATCTTATATTACTGGACATTGTTACCATATTGTGAACCTCTGGTTCTCATACCATATTTTGTTGTTTTTCAGATGTAGGTCGTAACCCACCTCGGTGAGTTGCGTGATGGTGACAGAGCAGGGAATCTTTATCATCTTTTGGATTTCTTTTGGATATTTTGTTTTAGTACTCTCACTTTTCTATCTATATTTGCCTTAGAGGCTAACTTTGAGAGAGATGTTGTATATACTGTTTTAACTTTCAAGACTCTATATGTCTATATATAGCTAGTCGGCCTAAACTTCGCGGGTTGTGACTAGTACTCTATGACTATTATGTTTATATATCTACATATATTTTGTTATCTTGTACTGGTATCTTATCCTTTACTCTTTTAGTTATCGTGCGAACGCTTCACGCCTTTTATATCTCGATTTTTGAGCTGTAATCGTTCATTGGACTTCTCGTACTATTACTCCTTTCTATATATATGTATATTACCGTATAAGCGTTAGTACTGTCGTGGCACTTAGCTATCCTTTACTTTACGGCTAGAGGTAAGACTTAGGGTAATTAGGGTGTTACAGGTGTACTGCGCTTGGTTGAAGTATTTCGATAGAGCTTGGGCTGTTCCAGGAACCATAAAAGGACTGTTTGAGAATTGGACTGGCATGCCTAATAAAAAAGACGAGTAGAAAGATGTGGCTGACTGGATTTTTTGCAGTGATTTAGAACATCTGGTTAGAACGCAATGACAAAATGTTCAACAATAAATAAGCAAGTGTTAAAGTCATACAAAGAAGGACGTTTTCAATCTACAAGGAGTGGACTGGTATTGATCCTTTTGATTTTTTATGGCAATACAAAAAATGACAAAAAATTGATAAACTTTTGTGTTTAGATTTATTTTTGTGTCTTTTGTTTGTTGTTCAATTTTAGTGTGTTAAACTTTTTTTTTGTTTCAAAAAAAAATTTTAATTACCCTTTAAAATTCTCAAATTACTCCTTTATCACGATTACTAAACATCGAGAGCCACCGTAGTCCTTCATGTTTTCGGCCTTGGATCCACAACTGAAGACCTCGTCACTGTCATTAACCTTCACACCGCCACCACTAGCCTCCTCTAGCTTTATAAACCGATTATAAGTGAGCAAGAGCAGGTGCAGACATCTTCTACTTTATAAACTGACCTAGACATCAGAGCTGTTCATTTCAGATCTCTTTTTCTTCATTTTTCTCACATCCAACACACACCTTCTCTGTTCCACTTCTCACTTTAAAGTTAGATTCCAAAAATTCGATTACTTTTTCGTTAACATAAATAGATTCCAAATCCTTGCTTTCGATTCGAAGGTCCATATACTGATGAATTTCACTGCCAAGCTCGACGGAACCTACTCGACGGTGGCGAATACCGTCATGGAGACCTTTAACAAAATCTTCGTGGTAAACACTTGGAGCATGTTCCTGTGCTGTAGAGGAGCAAAGAATAGAATGAAGTGTGGTGGCAGAAGGGGATCAAATCAAGTTGATGATGTTGCTGATGACGGCGCTGCGGACATGAGGCGGTAGTGAAGTAATTACTTTTTGTTCTATCAAGTTTTTCTACTAAGTCTTATAATTTTAAATAGGAAAAGTCTAGGGACCAGCAACTTTGTTAAATTCTGGCCAGCATATAACCAGCAAAGAAAAGTGAGCCATTGGATAAAATCTCACACCATTAAAACCATCATTAATGACTATTTGATGGCTACAAATCATAAAAGTTGCTGACCCCTAGCATTCCTCTTTTAAATAATTAAGTATCAACCAATACACAATTAATATTTATGTTTTTAGCACAGTTCCTAAGCTTTTAAGCTCAAAGCTTCAAATTTCGCAATTTGCAATTAAAAAAAGGTTTATGATCAAATTATGACACATTTTACGGTGTATGATCGCTTGAAGCAACGGAGCAGCCTTTCAAGTTTCAGCAGGTAAACTTTTATTTATTTTTTTGTTTTTGGTGAGAAACCTTGATTTTAATTCTAAAACTCCATTATTGTTATTATTGGTTTAAGAAACTAAGCATATAATGATTATGATACACGTAAACGCAATTATAGATTTTCCATATCCTGAAAGGTCACTTGTGTTATATGTAAGATTCAAGACTTTTTGAAAAGTCTTATTTTAAACTAATCTCAAACCATATATTTACTTACAGTTTTATTTTCTGAAAATCATTTTATTGAAAATAATTTAAGACAATTTTAATTAATTGGATTTAAAATAAATTAAATTTTTTATCTAAATTTTATGAATTATTTTTCTATTTATAATTTAAAGTTTTAAAAATTCAAATATAATGAGTTTGGCTATTTAAAATAGAATTTCATCTAATTTTATAATTATTAGATTATTTTCTATATTTAAAACATAAAGTTAGTGGTTATGAAATAATAAAAATTTTATATAATTTAATTTTAGATAATTTATATTTATATCATTTAACACTTTAAATTTAAAAAATAAAAAAAATTAATTATATTATCATATAACTTCAATTAAAAAAATTGATTGAGAATCAATTAATATTTTTATATCACAAATAATATTTTAAAATAATTTTAAAGATTAAATTAATTTTTTAAATTAATACTCTATATTCAAATTTTATTAAAATTACATTACTCCAATTAAACTCAAAATCCCCAATTTTAAACACAAACCGTAGCCACCCAATACCCTCACCTTTCCTTCCCCTTCAGCAGCCACCACACTCCCTCCACTCACCTCACCCGCTGCACACACTCACCAACGCGCACACACACTAACACAAGCACACACCCACACTGAAGAAGAGAGGGAGAAGAACAGAAAGAGAGCGCGGACGGGAGAGGGAGACCGCCGAACTCGCCGCCGCCGCCCTTCTCAGAACCACCGTCGCACCACAGCCGCCGTTCCTGCACCTCGCCTGTGCCGTTATTCATGCCCATCGCCGCACAGCCATCCCTAGCTCGCCTTGCCATCACCGCCGCTGGAGCAAGGTCAAGTCGCCGTCAGTCGCCGTCAGAGGAGCTGAACGCCGTCGAAGCTGCACCGTCGCGTCACCGTCGCTGTGACTCCGCCGAACCCGTCACACCCCGCCGTGTCTTGCTCGCCGTCGTGCCATCAACCCACGTCGAGAAGGAAGAGAGAAACAGAGGAGAGTGGCGTCGTGCTCTGCTGCCACGAGATCGCCGCCGCTGTCCGCCGTCGCCCTCGCCGTGAAGCTCGTCACCGGTTCTGCTCGGGGTTGTCACCACTGTTTGGTTCCGCCGCTGCTGGGAAGAAGACGCGTCTGGGAAAGAGAACCTGGAAGGGAAGCCGCTGCCGGAGGGGACCTTTCCCGTCACTGTCCGGGCCGTCTACGTCACCGCCGTCGTGACAAGCACAGCCGCGCCGATCTGGTCTGAGGGAGAGGGACCGCGACCAGAAGGGAAGACGGGGAGCCACCGCCACCGCTTGCTGAAAACCCCAGTGCTCCATATCCCCTCTGCCATCTGGAATCGCGTCGCCGGAGTTCTGGCAGCCGGAAAACCTCGCCGCCGTCGCTGGAAAAATCCTGCCGGTAAGAGTTTAAGTTGGTCTTCGTTTTCATTTGGGTTTTCGGAAGCTTCATTGTCGTTGTATGTTAGTTTCAGTTATCGTCGCCGGAGATCTGGTCGCCGCCGCCACTCGAGGTGGTTGCTGGGGCTGCCGCCAAGCCGGTTCAGTGAACGCTGCTGTTTCGTTTTCTTAGTTCGGTAAGTATTCATGTTTCAGAAAACCCTGCTTTAGTATTCTGTTATGTTTGATTATAAACTCTGAGGTCCTGGTAACGGAGAGTCGTGTTCTGAGCGTTGTATGTCGCTTTTAAGTTGCCTGAGAACTCTGGAAGTGATCAAAGACCGAATTGTGGATTGCTGTTGAACTCGGTTAAGAGAAAAGGTTTTGTGACGCATTTGGGTTGTGGTTTCGACGAGTTGAGGAAGGGGCTTTTCATACAAACTAATTTATTTTAAATTGGAAATTGTTATAAATAGATATGATGTGCGAATTGCATTTCTGGTGATTAAGTGAGTCTTATGAATTGTCTGATTTGTATTGGATGAATATGATTGCTTGTTTGATTGAAATAATGTTTGATTTTGTCCAAAATGGAGGTTTTTGGTTGTTTTGAATTGAAAGGATTTCAGTAATTAAAGTCTGAATTTTCTTACTGGAAACTGATTTGGTCTTGAATCCCTTGGAAAAGAGTTGAGGATTGGTTTGGTTGGAACCCGAAAAGGGTGGCAAAGTCCAAGTTTTAGGGGAGATGTTGTCGAAATTTCTATAAAATCTGATATTTGGAATGAAACGTTATTTTGAAAATAATGAACTGTTTGAATTAAATGTTTGGTAAATAAATTATGTTTGAACTTACTTTATTAAGAAAACTATATGTTTTGGATGCAATTTATTTAAGAAAGGAATTATGTTTTAAAGTCAATTTAAATATGAAAGTTCTCCTGTTTTGGAATTTGATTTAAGTACACAAATTGGAGGAGTTTTAGTGGATTTAAAAGAAACTGGATTTCGATTGACTGATTTCACTTTACAACGTTTTGGGAAAAGTCTGAAGTACTCTTTGAAATCTTGATTTAGAAAAAGGAAAACAATTTTCGAACCCTTTGGAAACACTTCAGATTTTGGAATGAAACTGAAATTTGTTTTTGGATCCAAACGACTTGATTTTGGGTTTAACTTCCACTTTATTTACTCAAATTAAGAAGCTAAAGTTTTAGAGGTTTTTGATGAACTTAAGGGAATGAGTTAGGTTATTCTCCCCTAGAGAGGTCACTTGTGTTATACATTTTCTTGCTTTGTTGTGTAAACATATGCAGTAGTTATATAGTTGATAGTATCCCGTGATTATGGTTATCTTTTCTATAGAAAGAAAGGGGAGAGGAAAAAAAAAAAGAAACTACTAATTTTTTTTATGCTTGATCTCTGAATTCTGGTTAGAAATATTGATTTGTATGTTATGGCATTATTAAGCATATTTTTCTGTTATTTATTGGTTTGGTTGTTCTCTGTTCTTGTTTTGTTTACCTTTTCATTATGTTTAGAATTTTAGATAAATACTAATGGGAGGAAGAGAACTTGTTAAAATGGTTTATAAGAAGCATATTAACATTTCCCCCTTTTTTGGATGAAATTATGGATAATTCATCCATCTCATGCTTCTATCCCGATGTAGGCACTTTTGTTATATACATTTGTTCTGAGTACTTGTTGAGTTGATGTAACTGCAGTTTTCTTAATAAGTATTATGCTTTTGCTGAAATCTTTTGTATACAAATTCAAGCTCTTTCATTATTAAGTTGATGTAAACATTTTACATTTTACCCAAAGATTTGAAAGAGCTATCAATCAAGGGTTATAGCTTCATTGAGTTAGGACATTCTTCTTTTTTGAATATGACCCGATTAGATTTGGATTGTTGTTTGCTTCCTTCACTAGTTTGCTTGTAATTGGATGAGTTTATACTTGATTTCTTGAGTCCAATTCTAGCAAACTATCCGACTCTTGGTATATGGATTTGTTCTTGCAGATTGATGAGTTGGAATTTGTATAAGACAATTTTGTGGCCCGAAAGTAATGAGGTTTCATTGGGTTTAAGGTCGGGTAAGAGTCTCAAAAATAGACCCGGTCAATATTTAGGGCCTGGTTTGGGTCAGGACAAATCCAGTTTCACCCGTCTCATGACTTCCCTATCTTCAAATGTACAACAGAAACCTTTGCTCTGCGTGCACCAGAACTCTCTCACATGTTACAGCTTCAACTTCCAAATTCACTGTGCACGCTGATAATTACAATTATGCCATCCCAAAACCCCGCTTTCCAAACGCACAACAACATCCAGAGCCTCTCACAACCCAATTGGAGTCTCTGTTCCGTTCTTGTTCTGATTCCTCTCTACTTCCACAGGTCAAGCAAATTCATGCTCGGGTCACTGTTTGTGGAATGAGTGATATCAATGTGTTGGGTTCAAGAATTGCAGGGTTGTATGTTCTTTGTGGTAGCATCAGGGATGCTAGGAACTTGTTTTTCAGGCTTGAGTTGGGCTATGCACTTCCCTGGAATTGGATGATAAGAGGGTTTGTGATGTTGGGGTGGCATGATTTTGCATTGTTGTTTTACTTCATGATGTTGGGTAGTGGAGTCTCACCTGATAAATACACTTTCCCTTACATTATAAAAGCTTGTGGTGGTTCAAATAACGTTGCATTGGCTAAGATGGTGCATAACACAATTCGGCCAATAGGGATCGATGTGGACTTGTTTGTTGGTAGTGCCTTGATCAAGTTGTATGCAGATAATGGGTGTATTTATGATGCAAGGCAAGTGTTCGATGAATTGTCCGTAAGAGACTGCGTTTTGTGGAATGTCATGCTGAATGGTTATGTAACTAGCGGTGATTTTAACAATGCAATAGAAACTTTTCAGGAAATGAGGAATTGTTATATCAAGCCCAATTCAGTAACTTTTACTTGTATGTTATCATTATGCTCTACAAGAGGGATGTTTTATGTTGGTACTCAGCTTCATGGTCTTGTTATTCGTAGTGGGTTCCAGCATGATTCGCAGGTAGCAAACACGCTACTTTCCATGTATTCTAAATGTGGTAACCTTGTTGATGCACGTAGGTTATTTGATTCAATGCCACAGACTGATACAGTTACTTGGAATGGGTTGATTGCTGGATATGTGCAAAATGGATTGGCAGATGAGGCCTTAACTTTATTTAATGCAATGATCTCTGCTAGTGTCAAACCAGATTCGATCACTTTCGCAAGTTTCCTTCCTTCTATTGTTGAATCTGGTAGTAGTAGTACCAAACATTGTAAAGAAATTCATGGTTATATAGTCCGGCACAGGATTCCTTTTGATGTTTATTTAAAGAGTTCACTTATTGACGTATACTTAAAGAATAGGGACGTGGATATGGCATGCAAGATTTTCCAGCAGAATACTTCAGTTGATGTTGCAGTTTGTACAGCTATGATCTCGGGCTATGTACTTAATGGTCTGTATATTGATGCTATAGATTTTTTTAGGTGGTTAGTTCAGAAGGGAATGGTGCCTAATTGCCTGACCATGGCTGCTGTTTTGCCGGCATGTGCTGCTTCGGCTTCTCTGAGATTAGGGAAAGAATTACATTGTGACATTCTGAAAAATCAACTTGATAGTGTGCTTCATGTGGGGTCTGCCATCACAGATATGTATTCAAAATGTGGAAGACTAGATCTTGCATATCAATTTTTCAGAAGGATGCCTGAAAGAGATAGTGTATGTTGGAACTCAATGATTGCAAGCTTCTCACAGAATGGTAAACCAGAAATGGCTATTAATATTTTTCGTGGAATGGGAAGGAGTGGAACCAAGTTTGATTCCGTGAGCCTATCATCTGCACTTTCTGCGAGTGCAAATATACCGGCACTCTATTCTGGGAAAGAGATGCACGGCTTTGTGATAAGAAATGCATTTACTTCTGACACTATTGTTGCAAGTGCACTGATAGACATGTATTCTAAATGTGGAAAATTAGCCATGGCTCAGTATGTGTTTGACCTGATGTACTGGAGGAATGAAATTTCATGGAATAGCATCATTGCTGCATATGGAAACCATGGTCACCCCAGGGAATGTCTCGATCTATTCCATGAAATGTTAAAAGCCGGGATTCACCCGGATCACGTTACTTTCCTTGTTATAATATCTGCTTGTGCTCATGCTGGCCTAGTTGATGAAGGCATATCATATTTCCGTTGCATGACTGAAAGTTATGGGATTTGTGCTAAGATGGAGCACTATGCATGCATGGTAGATTTGTATGGTCGAGCTGGTCGTTTGCACGAGGCATTCAATACTATAAAGAGCATGCCGCTTGCTCCGGACGCAGGTGTTTGGGGGACATTACTAGGAGCTTGTCGGGTTCATGGCAATGTTGAGTTGGCCAGACTAGCTTCCGAACATCTTCTGGAGTTAGACCCCCAAAATTCGGGGTACTATGTATTACTTTCGAATATACATGCCGGTGCAGGGGAGTGGTCAGATGTTCTTAAGATTCGAAGTCGAATGAAGGAAAAAGGAGTTCAGAAAATATGCGGATACAGCTGGATTGATGTGAACGGCAGCACCCATATGTTTTTTGCTGCCGATGGTAGTCACCCACAATCTTTTGAGATCTATTTGATTCTGGAGAGTCTTCTCCTTGAGTTAAAAAAGCAGGGTTATGTTCCTCAACCATACCTTCCACGGCATCCACAAGTCGTTGTAAAAACTTGAATGGAAACAACTAATGTCTATATTCCAAGCATCACCAAGAGCAAAAGTTTTGTTCTATGTAATCCATATTATTATAAAAATGGCGTACACTAAATATTAGCCACCAATTTTGTATTCTTTCATGCTGATAATGGAAAACTAAAACTAGTGATCATCAATTCAATTTTTTTGTAGTCCCAAAATTGGACTAATTTGTATTCTTTCATGCTGATATTTGAAAATTGAAACTAGTGATCATCAATTCAATTGTGTTTGTCGTCCCAACAATACCACTTCATGTGGTTACTACTAAAGTATTATCACGAGTTACATCTTTTGGGTTGTTTTTTATTTCATTTTTTTTCTTATTTTATATTTTATATTTTTATCGATTAGTTTAGAAGACGCTCTCCAGAGAGAGTAACTACAAAGTCAGAGGGTTATACAGGGAGATAACACAATAGCAAACAAAAGGATCTAAAGCAACAATATCTTGACAAACAAACACAAATTGCCAATCAAACAAGTCTCTCAAAACACCTTGTTAGCTTTGAATGTTTCTTGAATTTTGATTATTAACAAACATGAATATATTTAAAAATTTTATTAATCTTCATCTAACCGTTTGCTAAAGTGTTTCAAAAATTACTAGTGATCGTTTGATTTAAGGTTAAGAAATATATTCCAAAAAATTATATTTCTGGAAATATTATGTTTGGGAATCCTTAATGGAGTTTTTAATAATATTCCCACCGACAGAACAAATGTATCATCCTCCTGAGAAGTTAAATAGTGCAACATCAACAATCACTTATTAAAAAATAATCACTAATACCACTCGAATTCTTTTAGTATAAATTTAATTTATCTAATGGTATTTAAACCAAATTAACAGTATTTTAACAAAGTATAAACCCTAACACAGATTATTTTAACACTAATCCTATGTCGCATATTACAGTCATGTCAAACTTGTAACGGACACATCAGTCGACGGCATTATAGTTTATACGACAAAATGGACGAGGAAGAACCCAAGTTTCTTGTATTTTAAGAAGTGATAGACATTTTTGTATTTTTTTATTAGGAAACAATTTGTTTCTCCAACAAAAGATTAAAGATTTATTTGTCCTTTTTCTTGAAATAATAAAATTTAAAGACAACACTTACAACAAATAGCATACTTATTCACCCATGAATGAACCACAGAGGCAACCAATTGCAGAGTAGTCAGATAAAATAATTGAGAGAGAAAATGGAGTGAAGTTAGAGAGAAAAGGAAAACGAGAGAATGAAAAGGAAGAGAAGCTCAGAACTTAGGAAGAGACATGGACTAGGAAGATACAAACAAGCATAGCATACAAACATGCATCTGTGACTCATCCTGGGGAGACCCACCATTTTCTTGTGAAGAAATGGGAATGACAAAGACTTCTGCTTGCATCCGAAGATCATAAAGGAATTTTCTCACATCAGCTTTCAGCACTTCTACATCTGCATCCTCTTCTGCAATGCAGAAAACCTGAATTTTGCAACTCTCAAAGCTGTCCTTGGTAAGAAGCAGCAGCATGAGACCACCATCTCTCACAATCCAGTAGAGGTCAATCGTGCCGTACTGCTTCTGGTACTCATTGGGCCACTCATCAAGACCCTTCACTATGACTACTGCCTTGTTTGCAACAATGCAGTCGTTAAATATACCAACAAATGTCTTGGGGATTTCTGTTAAGTTCTCCCAACGCCAGATCTCTGGGTAGCGCATCACCACAATGTTTGGCTTGAGATTCCCAAGGCCCATTGTCTGAACGATACCACGAAAGCCTTTAGACATATTAGGGGCGACAACAATCTCAGCCATACCTTCACAATTCTTGTAATTAATGTAGGTAGTGAGCTGTTTACAAGCAGACTTGGCATCTTCAGCACATTCATGGTAGTCTCCATCCAGTATAGAGACAAATATAGACATTCCTCGACCTTTCTTCTTCATACAGTTAGCAAAATCTGCAAGTTTGGGATGACATGGAACATTTTCTGGTAGTTGACCCCAGGGCCGGCAAAACACGAGTGGAATTGGATACCAATTCTTTGGGTGTACTTGGTTTTCTACGGACATTACAAAATAAGTTAATAGATAAAAATTGTTTTGGGCATACTTGGTTTTCTACAAAAAATATACTATACATAAAGCAACTGACATTAAATTTCGTCATACATAGAGTTGGTAAAGAGAAGCAATGCAAAAAGATTAAACTTGAAGCCTAAATATCAACCTTAATAGATTATTCTGTACACAGAAAGTTCATTAATGTTGTCATTGAATTGAAAAAACTTAATGAGAATACTTAAAGTATGAAATTATCCATGAACACAAAGTTCAGTGAACAACTTAATTCCCAATTAATAAATTATAGCTATTTTGTTTTTCTTTTGAGTGAAGTATCAATTATGCATGATAAATCATGTCAATGACAAAAGTATCCATGTCAGAACAAAAAGTGTTGATTTTGTCTGCAACATGATGTTTCTTGGGCTATTTTCCTCAAGGATTTTAATTATTTTTTTCATTGAAAAAATTTTCAGAGACAGATTTTCATGGGTAATTTGGTCCTTCGTTCTTTAGTCGTTTTCTTGAAAGCTCTCAAGGACCTTAAGAGTAATATTTCTTCTTTCTCCAACCAATCATGCCTTGATGCCAGGATCAACAACATTAATGCATAATATATTGTATCATATTATCTAGTTGACTGAATTTGAAAGGTATATACCTCTTAGTGATCGAAGGCTCCGAAGTGCTATGAGGAAACAATTATACAAAGAAGTTTCGAACCAAAAATTACTTGTCTGTTAAAAGCTTCTCTCTGGTGGCAACAGTGCCAAAAAATAACAGAAATAAAACACAGAGAAGTAGTAATAAGTGTTGCAGATAATGTCCCAATAGGAATTGATTGCTGAGTATCTTTTAGAGAAGCTGATCTATTAGAACCTGCCATTATTCCTGTCACAGCTGGGAAAAAGAGGCATACTAATGAACTGGGAAGGAAAGAATATAATTAGAAAAATTGAAAAGTCATTCCAATATCATAAACTAGAAAATGCTTAAACAAATTGGTCCCTCAGGATCCTGCATTAAATGTGAAATAATTTTAACTTTATCAATTATAGTGATAAATAATCTTAAATAGTGAAAAATTTTCTAAATCTTTCTCCTGCAGCCCATGTTGATTGGGACCACAGAACTGGTTTGCAACTGACAGCAACTTATAAAATCTAGTTTCATATCATCAGTAAAATGTTGGGCTTGATGGCATATACTTAATATAAAAAGTTACAATATAATTATGGAATAGGAGCTAAGGGCTACCTATTTCAGGTCTATTTCAAGCTTCGATATTTCATCTTCAATGTACAGAAGTTTTAAAACCCTGGTGAGGATTTTTATATTTCAATCCTATGTAAATCTTTCTCTTGCTTTACCTGGTTCCTCTTCCTCATAATAGAGTTGAACAAATTTAAGCAACATCCTTGAGGGCTTATTAACATCAAAGGCATTGGAAAGATGGGGAAATTAGATTTTAGGATGTCTGCCCTCTTGTTTTTTGCAGTTATTGCTTACCATTATCTCTCACCATTTTTATTCTAAACTACAATGGTAGAGAGGTCAATGAATTAGAGTCTCACCTTCCTTTGTTTAACCCTATTCACCTATCTAAATCTAAATCTTCTGTCAAAGTCATTTTTTTGGGACCGTTGTTCCTAATTGAATAAACATTAATAACATTGTTTGACCCCATTCTGTTTAATGTTCAATTTAGATTCCACATCATTGGCTTGCCTTCATTTGCAGTTCCCTACTGCAAGATCTATATAGATCAAGCTTTCTGGTAGATTCGGTAAATTGTGGAATTGCCCTGTGAACGAGTAGTTTCTTTTCACTAAATTCAGATATTTTGCTCCAACTAATGCAATATCCTGCTGCAGACGTCAATTTTTGCAGTGCTCGTGTATTTTTTGGAAAGGAAAGAACCCACTAGCTGAAAATCACTAACAGAGAACTCCTTACTTCCAAACTCATCGAGAATCTTTAGGCCTCAAGCAAATCAAATTAATTAAATGAAATTAAAACCATTCTCCTGTCTAATTTAAAAATCCTGCGTCATTAAGTTATTATATCAGCCAATGAAGAACAGCAGACACAGGAGTGTCAATTACCATTTAGTGTAATACTTCAGTTGATTCAGCCGTAACATATGAAGATTAAGTATAATGAATCCATACTATTGCTACTAAGGACTTGTTAGGCACTGCATGCTTGTCAAGTCAAATTTTTATTTATACTTTTAAATGGATTTTGGTTGAGTATTTTGTTTTTTAAATTCGAAACATAACAAATAGAAGAAGATACGAAGATGCAATGATAATGTAAAGTCTGTGGAGGAAAGAAAAATAACTACTAAAAGCAGTTATACATGATATAAGGGTAAAACTAGTAAAAAATTTGGAGACCAAAATCAATTACTTTTTGGTTTCCTCATTATATATATTGTATATAAAAGATATAGATATAGAGACATTTCCTAAAATGTATTGTATAGGATTGCCTAATAATAGATTAAGCTAAAGAGAGGTTCTAGAAGTGTCTAGAAAAGTCTAGAGAAGTCAGAATCAGTTAGATTCAGTTAGTGCAGGAAGATCAGAACCTGCTAGAATATGTTAGAATGAATAATTAACTTAAGTGTAAGCTATCTGTATCCTCACTGTATATAAGGCCATGAGCTTAGGACCCATTTAGGAAGCTTCAAAAGTTACTTTTTTTTAGCTTTTGACTTATGAAAAGTAGTAGTATTAATATCTAGTGCAATTTTCAAAACCAAATTATAGCTTTCTAAGAAGTTATTTAAGTATTTATGGAAAAGTTAAAAAAAAATTACTTTTCTCACAATAAAAAGCTTTTAATCACATTTCTTTTAAAATAAACACTTTTAGAACTGAAAAATCAAACACAAAATAACTTATTTATAGACTACTTTTAATATAAACATTTATTGTTTAAACTATTTTTTCAAAAAGAGCTTAATTAAGCTATTTGCCCAAATTGGGCCTCAGTGTTATTACACATAAAGACGTAACACTCATTCTCATTTTCTTTCCCGATCTCTTTTCTCTTTTCTCTTCTCCTCTTACACTCTTCTCATTCTCTCAACTTCATCAAACTTTATCACCTAAAATTAAAGCATTTTGCCCCCCACATCATTCATTGACAGATTTAAGATGCATGCACAATCATTGTAAGTTATATTGGTAAAATAGGGCAAATGAATGTAAACGAATGAGAAAGACCTACTTGAAATTCCAGCTTACATGGCCATCAGTTTCTGGGATTCCAGCATCATTAGTTTTTTGATAATCTGAACTCCAATTATCTTTAATTGTCTCCCAACTCAAACCAGTAAATCCCTCTGAATCAAACATGGATAAAGGGGGAAAAATATGTGAACAAAAAACATTTGTAAATACACATTTATAAGCAAAAAATGTCTTTCCTATTTTTAAAAAAAAAATAAATAAAAAAGCCCTCAACACTCATCATCAAGGGATTACAAGCAATGTGGGTTCTACAAGTTGATAAGTAAATTCAGTATTGAATGCAAAAGAAAAAAAAAGAACCCCATCGACTCTTATTTCCCTACTTCCCTATTATTTAATTGATTTTTCACTCTCACTCCTTCAAGAAAAGGAGAGAAGCATAGTTGATTAGTTGGTTTCCTTGATTTTCTTTATGTGCTACAAAGCTTTTGACAATGTAGCATGACTTGTCACGTCAGAACCTTTGGGGTACCAGATTCTTCAAATAACCACAGGTGAAGACAGAACACTTTAATCTCTCATTCAGGAATAAGAACCAATTCTGAAAAGAAAGATCCTAATTTTTAAACCAAATATCAAGGTTGAGAATCTATTAGCAATTTCTATATTATAAATGAGGACAATGTCAATGTCTGTCACTTTACTAAACAGTTCACGACCCTTTTGTTATGAAATTTTAACATGTTTATTAGGGCCTTGCCACTGATTCTGATTCACTTTTTGTCAAAAAAAAAAAAAATAAATAAAAGAACAAACAAACATTGTTGTGGTATGTGTTACAGCAGCACAATTCTAGACATGAACCATTTCTATTTTATCCCATGCAACTTTGCCAGTCAATTCAAAAACTGCTAAAGTCTAGATTGTCTTCAAAGCCTACTGTTGACATGAACAATTTCTATTCTTTTTCTATGCAACTTTGCCAGTCACTTAAAAGACTACTAATAAGCCTCGACTTGATTACAGCTATTCCACAGTAAGATGAAATACAAGTCAAATAATGTTAAAATTTAGTTGCATAATATTATATAAAAAAATTTAGTAACAAATGTAATCTAGAACAAATATTTCCAGATCCAGTCGGAAAAGTTACAAATCTTTATGCATGAGTTGATATTCTGGAATATTTGGTTATGCTCTTGTCAGATAATGGTTCTCCTAAAATTGATAAATCAGAATTCAAATAATTCATTGCATTTTATCCTTTTGATAACAGTTAAAGAGACAGAAGTTTTACCCCATTGATAAACTAAAAGAAGTTTTCATTAGAGTTAGGCTACTTCTACCACACTCTGTTATTGAAAGTACTATATATGATGTTCCAAGATCCTTAATCTCTCACTCCAACCCAAAAAAGAACGTGTTCATTAAGAAACAAAAGAAACAGAAAGAGAAAATCCCATAAGTGCAACTTGCTTCTGAAAATCAACCAAGTATTGGTTGCCTAGGAAAAATGTGTACATGTGTGCATGAGCATTGGATGGAACTAAAACATGGATCCTTTAATGAAAATGACAAACTGGATGACTTAGAAAAAAAGAACAAACCTGAAGGTTTATCCTTCATAGCCACAAACATTCCCAAGAATATGCAGATGACTGAGAATAAAACAGGAACGAGAAATGCAGGTGCAACCCGATTTATCATCTTTACTCCTCCAAATACAATAAAGCATAAAAGAATGGTCACAACAATCCCATAAATTTTGGTCAATTTGTTGGGTTAGGACTATACTTACAACGCCAATTCCATTTTGATAATCAAATTCCTAACCTATGCAATTTGGTCGTCGTCAAGCATCCAAAAGGATCTTGTCTTGAGGTTTCATTCCTTGGCAAAAATAGCTAATCAACACTAGAGTGTCAATCATATGGTGAGGGCATGAGTCAAGAAGTTTTCGAAACCGTTCCCAATACTCAAAGTGTTTCCAATTCACCTTGGACAATGCATGAAATTTCTTTCCTCAATCTATCTGTCACCTCCGGAAGAAAGAATTTATCTAAGAACTCCCTTCTAAGCAAATTCCAATCACCAACAATCTCATCGGGCAAAGTGTAAAACCACTCTTTAGCTCTTCTCTCTAGAGAGAATGGGAAGGCAAGCAACCAAATAGCAACCTCATCGGAACCCTTCCGCCTAGTTGTTGAGCACACACCTTGAAAGTCTCTAAGGTGTCTAATAGGATCTTGAGCGGGAAGTCCATGGAACTTGGGTAGAAGATTAATCAAGGTGGTTTTGAGTTCAAAATTAGCATTTAACTTCGGATGACGCACTTGAAACGGTTGAAGAACAAAATCCAGAACACCGGCTTCCTTAAGAGTAACTCTTCTTGGAGCGGCCATAGTATCGGTACCTAAATGAATGGAAGAAGAATTAGTAGTATCAATGGAGGAATAGATGGTTTCTTCCTCAAATGACGATTCAGATTCACCCTCGGGTACGGTTGGTGAATTGGTAGGAACCCTTTCACCACCTCCAAAGGCTAACTGTCTCCGAGCTTGCCTAAGATGTGAGATAGTTCTCTCAATTTCTGGATCAAAAGGGGCTAAGCTCGGATCCGGTAGTGAACGCGTCATTCAATGAAAGAAGCATAAAGCTCATGACAACAAGATGCACTAAACAAAGATCAATCCTAACTAACAATTGAACTAGCAAACAATCAAGGAAAAATACAAGTATTCACATATCAACGTATTTACACTAACCAACAACATGGCACACGTATGCAACTCTCCGACAACAGCGCCATTTTGATGCGCGATATTTTGTCGGTATAGAATTTTCCAATAGAATTATGTCGTGAGTATAGTCTAAACCAACAAGCTATAACGCATCAAACATAGAAAATGTGTCACCACAATTCAAAATCAATAACTGGGAGTAGAGTCCCGAGTCGTTCTCCCTAGGAGTTGCCATAAGATGCACATCATTGGTTAGGAGTTCTCTTGGTAGTTTGAGGTTGAGTACAAGAAAAGTAAATGAACGTGAATTAAAGCAATGAGCAATTAACAATTGAACTAAGGAAAACAAGAACTTAAGCTAGCAAATGAATGATTATCAATCAATGTAAAAATCCTTGGCTAGGGTTGGAAATTGAAATTCCTATCCTCATTGCCTCCAACAATTGTGATAAGAATTGGTTATTGCTCCACTTAGTTAACCTCTAACTACGAAGGAAAGTCAAGTGGAGATAATCAATTTGAGTCCACAAGTCCTAGTCAAATCCCAAAGAAAGACTAGAGTTAGTGTCATTCAAATCAATTAGCAATGTTCAATTATTAATCAACAAAAGGCTTTGACAATTCAAGTATCTCCAATTATCCAACCCCTAAGCCAAGAGTGAAAATCTACTCCATAGCTATAGTTGACATTTTCTCAAACACTTGGTGAACAAGAATGAAAGGCATTGTGAAGTTGAGAAGAGAAATTGAATTCAAACTATCTAATACAAGCAATCAACAACAATAAAGCAATTAACAACAATGAACATGAAATTCCTCAATGCATTAATAGAAATCAAAGTAACAAGATCCAAATCCAGGATCTACAATGCTAGAGTAACAAGAACACTAAATTGAGAGTAGAAGAGTGAGATCTACAAATTAGAACAAAATAAAATTGAATCAAATTCAGATCTAACCAAAGGATCCAAGTGAAATTGAAATTGAGAAAGTCAAAACCTAGAGAGAAGTTGGAGTTTCTCTCTCTAGAATCACAAGTTCAAAAACTAGCTAGCCAAGTGTAAAATGTGTGAATCCCCTTCAAGCCTTGGTCCTTTGGGTCTTTTCCCTCTAGAATTCAGCTCAAATTAGGCCTGGAACTCCTCAGAAATCGCCAGCCACGACTTCACTAAAGAAGTCACGTGCCGAGCGTCACGCGTACGCGTCGTAAGGGTTTTTACAATCCACGCGTACGCGTCGATAAGATTCTGCCTAGCCACGCGTATCGTCCACTTATGCATGCTTCCTTTCCCTCTTCTAGACCATTCTTGCCCCTATAAACTCTGAAATCACTAAACAGACAGATCACGGCATCGAATGGTAATAGAGAGAGATTAAAATATAGCTTATTTAGGGCCTAAAAAGCATGTTTTCAACCATTAAGCAAAATTGGGAAGGAGACACAAAACCATGCATTTTATATGGATAAGTGTGACAGAATATTGATAAAACCTCCCAAATTCTCTACAAAATAAACCCTAAAATTGCAACCCGACGTGTCCGGTAGCTAATCCGGGCACAGTCTCTCTGTTGTGCATGAATATCATTAGAGGGAATACGTGCCCTGTCACCATTAGAGGGTATCTGCGCCCTGTCGCCATTAGAGGGTATCTGTGCCTTGTCACCATTACAACCAGAGAGAAGACACAAGTATACTCACATTCAACATTTTCCAACATTATTCATTTGCCACATTCGTTCATTAATCATATATGCATCTCCGGCATACTCGCCACATGTTAAAGCTTCCTCAATCAATCATCATTGTTATCAAATCTCAAACATTAACCTGGAGCAAGCGGAACAAACCACAACCCTTGCTACTACCCAAGTATCACAAATACACATTCATTCATAATCACACCCCATTATTACCAATTCTCAAACAATGATCCGGAACAAGTGGGACGAACCACAACCCTTGTGTCCACCCAGGGAGCCTCTATACTAACCAACCTGGAGCAAGTGAGGCGCAACCACAACCCTTGCATCTACCTAGGAGGTATGTTCTCATATGCCCAGGAGGAATCAAGGAGGGGATCCTAACCTCCCACCATCTCGTTGGGGGCGATTTTAAAATACCAGGAGGAACAAGGAAGGGGATCCTCGCCTTTCTTCATCTCTCTGGGGTCGCACTTTCGAGAAAGAGAGCTCAAGATAGAACAATAATTCAAAACCATATTTTCATTTCCAACCATAATCAATATTTACCATAGCCATCCGGCTCATAACATAACCCGTGACCAGCCAATAATCATTATTAAATACAGCCCTTCGGCTTACGGCATACACCGCACTCCCATCGTCACCCTAAACAACTCATACATTCATCATTACTCATTATTCATCATTGATTCCCACTTTACTTCATCCACAAGTTACCACATATCCTAGTTTCTTTTCATTATTAGGCATACTATAATTATTTAGGACATAAAGGGTGAGAATGGAGCCTTAAAAGTCTGAGATTTGGCTTGAAAACTCAAAATCAACTTTGGGGTGAAAACGGGGTCACGCGTGCGCGTCGCCCACGCGCACGCGTGGAAGGCAGCAAGATACATTGATGCGTACGCGTCCCCCCCGTCCACGCGTGGATGGGACAAAAGCCAAGTGACGCCTGCGCGCAACCACGCATACGCAGAATTTCATTTTTGAACCTCAAACTTCCACCACACATAACTTCTTCTACAAAATTTCTTTTTCAACCATTTCTGAACCGTTGGAAAGATCTTTGAATAAGCTTTCATAAAAATCCATTTTTGAAGAATTCCGAACTCCGTGGACCGAGTTACAGACTGCCAAAGTTGGTCAAAAATCAGTTTTTACCCCAAAACTAGAAATCACCAATTTTTCTAATGTTCACAAGCCAAATTCATTTTCACTCATCCAAATGACCACAACCCAATCACATTCACATGATTACACTCAACCAAACCAAACCTACCCCCTCTACACAACTTCACCCAAAAACTATCAAATTTCGCATATTAATTTCTCAAACCTTATTATTCAATATCCAAACCAATTATTCACACATTCAATATCTAGATCCATCCAATCACTTATATGATCACACAATACACATATCAACTTCCATTTCTTACCTCTTTTCGGCCTCTGGCCCAAGATTCACGACCTCCGGTCCAATTTCACAATTTAAATGCATATACCACAAACCAACATTTATTATCCAATTCATCAAATTCTCAACACACCAAACATACAAATTCACACAATTCTCAACCCAATCAATAATTCACATTACATATCAATTATGCATATTAGTACCAACCATTTGCACAATTCAAACTTATCCTAGGGGCATCTAGCCTAGGAGTTCTCATCACACTACACGGTTCACTTATTTTTGTCTGTTGGCCCAATTTTGGGGCAAAATCTTTAAGATTAGGGTTTTAAATCGCATTTTAAATATTTCTACCTTTCCTAATTATAAATCTTAATTTCTTATCCTTATTCACTTATAATTAATTTTTCCAGCTGCAGTACCAGACAGATCTCAGTGGGTACTACCGGTCAAAATTCCAGTGCGCGTTCTTACGCAGAAAACTATGTATTCCGACTCAGAAAAATTCACTGAGTCCAAATATCATATTTAAATTATCAAATTCCGATTGCTAGATTTTATAACCATATTTTCTCCTATTTAATTTATGAGTTAATTAATTATGGTTTGACCGGGTTTTACATTCTACCCCCCTAACAGAAATTTTTGCCCTCGAAAATTTCGTCCGTCACCACGAGTACGTGAGCGTAGTCTGCCTTTATATCCAACGCATAGTAGTTCGAATGTCTTTTTACTCTGCACACTTCCGTTGTCGTGCTCTGATTCCTCTATCTCTAAGGATCTCGATCATTCATCCAACGCCGACCAACAGCCTCGTTCATTACTTTCGTCATCGCATTAACTCACATCTTATTAAATCTCAAATCATGTCATCATTAATCATAGTCATCATCCCACATCACTATAATCAACCAAAATTCATCACCATACCTTAATCATACTCCATCACTATCCTCTCTCTCTGTCAAGCCAATTACCACTAATCACAGCTCAACTCCAAGCATAACCTCCAGACTTACTTTCTTATTCCCAAACCCTCGAATTTTTATACAAACTGCTCTTTTAAAGTCTTTGACTAATTAATAAAAACTATCTTCATTTTCAGAAATCAAATGAGTTTGAAATAACACGTTAACAGAATCATAAGAATTCGATTTTCTTTAATAATCTATAAAAGTATTCGAATCACATCTCTTTTGTTAAAGTTACTCAAATAAAAATCATTTTCAAAACCATAACCAACACTCTTTTAAATTCTTGGAAAAATTTCGACAGCACCTCCCCTAAAAAACTGGAGTTTACTACCCGTCACGGGTTTCCTCAAACCAATCTCAGTACAACATTAACATTTCAATTTAATGGTTTTCAAATTCATTTTTTCAAAACAAATCATTATAAATCTCAATCTAAATCCAAGGCTACCATGACCAAATATCATAGTACTCATATCTCAAACATAACGACTTGCACTCACTCATCATCTAAATCCAATTACGCATCAACGATCATTTTCTCATCCGTTTCAGAACTATCAAAGCTCACAGCCGCAATCAAATCCAATTATCTGGGAATCATTACTTGCATTAACACACTAAACCATTCGAGTATTCAAACTTAAGATATTTTAGTCAACTTTTACAGCTCCTATTCGTAACTATCCTGTGTTACTGCTTCCGCAAGTTTCTGTTGCGTCACTCTGATTATTAACCACCAAGAATCCAATCATTAATCCATGTCATATTCCCCTATCGAATCACAAAACCTAGGCCCACTTCTAAGCTTTCTCAACCTGACAGAAATAATGCTTACGCTCATCGTGAGACTCAATTGCATCCTCTTAAAAATCCTTGATCTCTATATTCATATTACCTAATCGTTTAAAACTTATAATATCCGCTGTCTAACAATTTGTCATCCTCTAATTTCTACTCAAGTGCTCGATTTTCACAAACTTTCATTCCCATTCAAATCCAATTACAAGCCCCTTCTACCCTAAATCATTAGACTCCAATCAACTCAAACCTAATTAAACAAATCGTTCAAGTAACTATCCACCTCCAAGTGTTCCACTCATCAATCCAAAAATCAACACACCATTCTCATATATACCACTGCCAAGATTCCTATCACGGCGTTCCCTCACTGGTTCGTTCTTGGGAATTCCTCGTTTCAATTACTTCATTCATGTTCATGAGACACCCTTCGGGTCTTGTCCACACTAGCCAAGCGATATCGAGGTGATCAGACTCAATATTTCCAGTTAAGTGCTTCAAATTACCAAAGGTACACTCATGGACTTCATGCTAGATGTATCGGTTAGATACCCTAACTAACACAGGCACAGACTCAAAGTATGCATTGAAGCATAAGCAGTTCCATCCCTCAGGCTCACAAGGACGAACTGCTCTGATACCATAATGTAACACCTTTCCACACAAAGTCTTATGCTTAAGTCATAAGACAGAGGTGGCGAGGTATTACGACCTCTAAAAATAAAATTTAGTACATATAGTATTGTGAAGAATGTTTATAACTAGGAGCCTTTGAAGAAAAATGGGTAAAACAAAATCGTTAAATAGAAAAGCGCAACACTCCGATCGGTAACGTAAGAAAACACAAAAAGATAAACCAACTCGAGAATATATATATATATATATATAAGGAGTGCCAAAAACACAAATATCTAAAACTCAAGATCCGGTTGTAAAGAAAGCTGGCCCGAGCACAGGAGTATATACAAATAGATATAAAGCAAGAAACCCAAAGGAAACCCAGAGGGCAAAATACAAAACCTATTCTCCAAAACAACCTCTAAGAGGAGTCAAAACAGTATATATACATATACATTATTTAGTGGAAATAAAAGTATCTAAGGGAAAACATAAAACCAAAGTAAAGTCCCGAGAACAAGGATTTTCACTAAGTCCAGAAGTCTCTAGCATGCCTCTGCGAGTAGCCTCACGACCTGCATCTGAAAACCACAAAATTCGCATGGGTGAGAACCGGAGGTTCTTAGTATGGTAACAGTACCCACATATCTAACATGTAATGTCTTGGGAAAGCCGAAAGCAATCCTAGAACTTCCACCAGATAAATCAAAGCTTATAAACTGACTAAACTGTAAATGACAACTGACTAAAGATCTTCAGTCTAACTAATACTTCCCTTTCCAATTCCTGCAGACCTCCCAACCGCCAGCAGTAATATAATATGGCAAACACAATTATATCACACAAGAAGATATACAGATAGGAAGCAGATATTATACTTAGACAATTAGCAGGTAATATGCAGTCATTTAGGCAATTCCAAACAATTCACATAGTATGCATATGATGAATGCCTGTCCTAATGGCTGATAATATCATCTGTCGGTTATATAGCCAACCCGACAAGTCCTGGTAGCTAACCTTTGGACAGTCCCTCTGTCATGCATCCCCAACTCGAGTTATACTCAATCATAAATCATAATTCATATCCAACACCCTCACTGGTGTATATTCACGGGGGCGAGCTCATACTTTTATAGTGTCCAGCCACACTTACAACATAGGGTCAGCAGAGTATCGAGTCTCCACCTGGAGCACATGATGGCTAGCCACTGCCTTCTCCCAAGGAAACTCGTATCTCAGATAGTGGAAGTGAAAGATTCACATTTCATTAAATATGCATATATGCAATCATACTCAGCCATAATTCAATAATAGCTCACCCGTAGCTCGGTAATATCTCAGCCATTTGGCTCATAATACAATCCATGACCAGCCAATTCATTAACAATTACAGCCCTTTGACTCATGGCATATCAGGCACTTCCACATTCATTCACCATATCTCATACAATGATCCTTGATCATCATTCATCATCATTTCTCCCCATTCTTCATCCACAAGTTACCGCATTTGCTAGCCCTTCTCATTGCTAGGCATATCATCAAGTTTTAAGACAAAGGGGTGAGATCGGAGGCTTAGAAGTATGAAATTTGGCTTTGAAAACTCAAAAATAAATTTTGGGATGAAAACAAGGTCACGCGTACGCGTCGCCCACGCGCACGCGTGGAATGCATCAAATACAGCGACACGTACGCGTCCCTCCATGCGCACGCGTGGATGGGAGAAAAATCAAGTGACACCTACGCGTCAGCCACGCGTACGCGTGGGCGCGTTTAGTGCCCCAGGCACAAAACTGGCACAACTCAGGCACAACTCTTTGGAATTTGGCTGGGCCAATTGAATTCGCTCATCGACGCGTACGCGTGGGCCATGCGCACGCGTGGGCAACGCACATGCATGGGTAGTGAAACTTTGAAAACGACGCGTGCGTGTCGGCCACGCCTACGCGTGGGAGTGCTTTTTGCCAAAAAATTTTCTAAGTTAAAAGCTGCAGAATTCACAGTTTCAAACCCCAATCTTTTGACGGGCATAACTTCCTCGTTTCAAATCATTTTTCACTTGTTCTTCGAATGGCATAGACATCCCGGATCCAATTTCATTTCTAAATAAGTTTGGCATAAAACGGGGATCCGGAGTCCATGTTATGCTCCGTCAAAGTATGCCCAAAAATCACATTTTTATACAAAACCACAAAGTGTCATTTTCAAAACAAACCAATTCCAACCCTTTTTGAAATCAACCAAAACATACCAAAAATCAACTTCAAGCCTCCTCAAGTCAAATGTTAACATTTTTATCAAAACCATAACCATCAACCCACTATATTGACCAATCTCATCAAATAATATAATTTAAACATAATACCATGTTATATATATTTTCCTCATTCCAATTTCCAACAACACCATTTCCAATCAATCATCAATACATAAAATCATCACCACCCTCATTCTCAACATGGTTTCACCCACATTTCAACCTCAACCAATTATCAATCATATATCAAAACATGCATATCTCTCATGCATCACACCACCAAATTATCAATATTCATAATCACATATATGACCATACAATTGATTTCAACCATTCAACAACATCAACCATTCAAATCCTATCTAAGGGCCTCTAGCCTAAGTTTTCACACCACATTACATTTTAGATACAGGAAACCGAGACCATACCTTAGCCGATTTCTCCGCTCAACCCGGAGCACTTCCAATTCACTTTTTCACAAGATCACCAAGCTCCAACACCTCCAAGAACAGATTTTTAGCACACCAAAGCCCTTTTCCAAGCTTTCCAAAATCTCAATCAAGTTTCAATATTCACATACACACTACCTAAGCCACAATTATCACATCCAAACACAACAACTCAATACCCAACATCATAAATCAACAAATTCCACTAGGGTTGAGAATCTTACCACACCCAAGGATCAAGAAGACAAAATTTCTCTTCTTCTTCAAGCTAGTTAGATCCTATAACATCAATGAGCCCAAAATCTCAACACTTTTCACCCAAAATTTCGAATTTATGGCTGAGAAAATTGGACTAGATTCGTGGCTTACCTCAAGAATAAAGTAGTGGGTTTTGTAGAGCTTTTCATGGTGAACACATTCCCGTAAACGGTGCGGCAATCGGAGCTCCAGATCAAAAGTTATGGTGGTTTGAAGATCAAATGAGAGGTAGAACTTTGAGAGAGTGTTCTTCCCCTCTCATTTCCTTTTTTCAGCGTGCTTGAGTGTTAGAGAGGAGAGAGTGCTGTTTGTTAGGGTTTAGGTTTAGTTTGGTTGGGCCAAGGGTCCAATATGGGTCCGGTTGGCCCGGTTTGGCCCGTTCGGTCCAATCTTGGGCCGATTTCTATAAAATTGGTATCAAAATTCTCGTCTCAATCTCTTCTATCATATTAAGCTATAAAAATCACATTTTCGGCTTTCTAGAATAAATTCTCATTTATGGGCTAATTAGTCATTAATTAACCGAGTTTTACATTCTACCCACCTAATTGGGAATTTTGCCACAAAATTCAAATTCAATTACCTGAGAATAAGTGCGGGTAATCAGTTCGCATCTCCGACTCAAGATCCCAAGTGTACTCCTCAACACCGGCTCGACTCCATGCCACTTTGACTAACGAGACCTCTTTTCCACGCAACCGTTTGATACTAGTATCGTCAATTCTGACCGGAGTCACCGAAAGTGTCAAATCTTCTTTCAACTGAACCGATTTAGGTTCTAACACATGGCTAGCATCAGGAGTATACTTCCGAAGCTGCGACACGTGAAATACGCGTGCAGGTTTGAAAGGTGAGGTGGTAGAGCCATTCGATACGCCACCGGTCCAACCCTCTCCAGGATCTAAAACGGACTAATGTACTGAGGATTCAACTTCTTTGCTTTAATTGCCCTACCTACTCCTGTGGTTGGAGCAACTTTAAGGAAAATATAGTCTCCTTCCTCAATTTCCAAGGGCTTCTGCCTTTGATCAGCGTAACTTTTCTGACGACTCTGCGCAGTAAGTATCCTATCTCAGATTTTCTTGACTTGTTCAGTGGTCTCAGCTATCATCTTCGGCCCCAACAAGCTTTTCTCCCCAGCTTCATACCAACATAGCAGAGATTGACATTTTTTCCCGTACAAGGCCTCATACAGAGCCATTCCGATACTCGCATGGTAGCTATTATTGTATGCAAACTCTACCAACGGCATATACCGATCCCAACTCGCCGGTTGGTCCAAAACACAAGCCCTCAAAATGTTCTCTAGTGTTTTAATCGTCCTCTCAGATTGACCATATGTCTGAGGATGGTAAGCTGTACTCAAGCTTAATCGGATTCTGAAAGCCTTCTGAAATGCACCCCAAAACCTCGAAGTGAAACGAGGATCCCTCGACGTCTTCTTCGACAGATTCTGGGCTGCCACTGCCATTTTTTTTACGGAATACCTTCATCGAATCAGAAGACGACACCATCTCTGAAAGAAATCAGGAAAACAGTCATACAACGAACAGCGACAAAAACATAACTACAAGTATAAATTCTAAAAAGGCAGAAATCAAGCACTACCTAGCTCGGAGCGGAGAAGGGAAGGATCCCCTAAAAACCTCTTAGTATCCAAATGAGGAGGTTCTCCCCAGTGCTCCTCCAAAACACCCACAAAGGCCCTCTCCACCTCATCCAGACTATCTAAAGAATACTTAAGGACTACAGGCTCTTTTTGCCACCATAAAGGGAAAATGGGCTCATTGTTCTCATCCAAGAAAAAGGGGTGAACTTCCTCAACAGCTTAGACTTTGAAATAGAAGTTTTTAAAATCATGAAAGGAGTCATCAAAAATAGAAAAAACTTTCTTTCCTTGGTTAACCCGGAAGGTAGGGGTGTACATGGGCCGGGCCACACCGGGTATAGCTTAACCCAGGCCCGACCCGAAATATAGATTGGGCCTAATTTTTAGACCCTAACCCGATCCTAGACCCGATGAAACCTATGCACCTTCGGGCCGAGTGAAAATCGGGTAACCGGGTGAAAACCGGGTCTTTAGCATGTAAAAATCACCTAATCTCCAACCATTATTTCACAATTCACGTAGTAAAATTTACTTAAAAAAATATAACAAGAACCAACCCTTCTCTAAAATTAAAGCATAACCATAATCAATACTAATATTGTCTAATAACACCAAATATTTAAATCAATACAAATAACACAATATTATGCATTAGTCTAAAGTCTTATACATTTTTAACATAAAACATTAACTTATAATCTTATAATGACTAATAACACAAAATATTAAGGTTTACAATATTTAAATTCCACATAAGAATAGCCATCATCTATCACTAATAACACAAAATATTAATTGTGTATGATGACTGGGCCACCGGGCCGAGTTCGGGTGACCCGAACTACGGCTCGGACCCGACCCGAAATAATGACCGGGTCCATTTTTGAGACCCTTACTCGGCCTTAGACCCAATGAAATCACACTAAATTAGCCCCTAAAGTATTCGAGGTCGGGCCGGGTCTTCGGGGCGGGGTGGGCCATGTACACCCCTACCAGAAGGAGATCCAAGATGCCTTCTTCTTGGCCACCCCCGGCTTAGTCAACACAAACAGATAGAGAAAAAGACTAAGGGAAGGTCGGACACTCGACTCCTGACATAGAAGCTGAAAAATCTTCATAAAGGCCCAGGAGTTAGGATGAAACTGAGAAGGGGCAAGATTACAGTTCCAAAGAAGGTCGGACTCGAACTCGGTAAAGGGTAGAGTAACGCCTAACTTCATGAAGAAGCAGTCATATGCATAAAAGAAAGGACGTTCCGCCGGACTTAAAGGGGGAAAACTAACCCTCTCCTCGGGATTAGAGGACACTAGCTTGTAGTTTTTCTCGTCCTCCCTACTCTCACAATCCATATGAAATCTCCTAAATTTCTCACAGTATTCAGGATCCGCCACAGAAACACACCCTAGCACTATGGAATCTAATTAGTCAGCCACACCAGAAGGAACCTTTGTGGACATTTCGACAATATTTCTATGAGAAAACATAAAAACTACACCTACAGCAAGAAAATGAAAGAAGCATCACTACTAAGTAACTCAGGCAGAATCAGATAAGTAAAAAACAAACAACAATAAAAAAGAGCGCCCCAAGGTTCACAAAAACATAAAAAAATGAATCAAAACCCAAGGGCACCCTTTGGAGGCAACAATGCAGAATACAAAAAGGAAGAAATGTTGCAAGTCAAAACCCTAACTCTCAGAAACACAAAAAGAAAAACAGAAATCCAGGCACCAATATTTTTTCAAAGGTACAGCAAAGCAAAAAGATATAAACTTTTTGTAAAATAAACATGCAATATCACCAAAAGCCAACACGGGAGAATCGAAGCTATCAAACCAGAAAAATACGAAAGGCAGAAAACAAGAATACCAACCTGCAATGAAGAAAGGAGCGAAAGCAACAGGTGAACAGCAAAAACACCAACAATCCACGAACGCCTCTCAAAAAGCTCCAGAAAGCTTGAAAGAACCAGACGAAGAAGTTTTTTGCAGAAAAGCGAGAAGCAAAATGAAGCAAAAAGGGAACAAAAGAGCAAAGACCCCCTCTTCGAGTTCAAACAATGTTTAAAGAGGGAAAAAAATAGCAAAACAAACAAAGGCCCATGCAATAAATCCTTAAAGACGTTCGCACACTCCCAAGGGAATAATGCCCTCGAAAGTAATTCCTCAATTAAGGAGCGAAGGAAAAAACGCTTCGCATTACTAAAAGGACATTCAAAAACGCAAGATTCGCATGAGAAGAAGCAAGCGGGAACATCCAAAAGAAAGATGCTTGAGCACGACTTCCCCAAAGAGGTCGAGGCCCATAAAGCATGATCTCGCGGGAAGATCGAAGCTCAAGCAGAGGCACTGTTCATACCCTGACCGAGCTATGAGGTCCGGGTTGGATTAGAGCAAAATGACCGACGTCTTTAAAGGTTGGTCGACCAAACAGGCTCTTCACAAAGAGATCGGGAAAATTGCCACGAAGGCCCAAGAAGGCCCATAGCAAAAAGGACGCCTCCCACTAGAAGGCGGTCGGCCAAAGATAATGGTCTCACTCACCAAAAGATAAGATAAGATAACAAACTTATCTCAAAGGAAAGTCATCAAAACACTACTATAAATACACTGGAGCACCCAGGTATAACAGATACTCCAATTCTACAAAAAATTTGCCTAAAGCCCGTACTGACTTAAGCATCGGAGTCTCTTGCAGGTACCACACCCCTCCGGTGAACAAGGGCCAGCAGCACCTCCTACTCCAACAAGTCAGACATCGCAGCCTTGACCAAACCAGAAGATCTCCTCCGAGATCGACCTCCCAGTTTCAGGTAACCCTCAGAACAGACACCAAACTTAAATTTTTGAAAAACTAAACACAAATTTTTGAAAAATTAAAGAAAATAAACAAGAAGATACCAAACTTAAAGATTAAAACAAAACTCAAACAAAAAGACTCTAATTTTGAAAAATTTTACAAAAAGGACTCAGAATTTTCAAAAATTTTAACCAAGAACAAAAAACAAAAGAATCAAACCAAGAACAAAGATTAAACAAAGAAAATAAAAATATTTTTGAAATTTTTTTTTCCAAAAATTGAAGAAGAAGAAAAAAATAAAAGACTCAACACAATAAAAAAAATTACCTAATCTAGGGAACAAGATAATCCGTCAGTTTGTCCAAACTCGAACAATCCCCGGCAACGATGCCAAAAACTTGGTGCACGAATCCCACACTTTTGTACAGCAGTACCAGCAAGTGCACTGGGTTGTCCAAGTAATACCTGAGTGAGTCAGGGTCGATCCCACGAAGATTGTGGTTTGAATCAAGCTATAGTTATCTTGCAGGTCTTAGTCAGGCGAATCAAAAGGTTGTTGGATTGATAGAGTGAAAAAGGTCTAATATAATAGGGTGCTAATACTTCATATATAAAATAGAATCAGTAATAGGAATATAGTTGAGGATTGGAGTTGCTTTGTCTTTCTGCATTAACTCTGGTAGTACTGTTTCCTTTGCTTGTGAATGATGTCTTCAATGGTAGTCTATATGTGATTGGCGCTGGTTTGAGCAGCCACCAATACTCCTCTAGATCTGAACCCTAGGGTTAGTGTGGATCCATTCTGATTGAGGGTGAAGCTCCTGCAGTTCATTCTCCTTGGTGATCCTACTCAAAGTGCCACAGACAAGGTCGAATCTTATGGATCGGAGGATGTTGCACCATTAGTTCTAGCCTCTACAACAGAGACCCTAATTTCCCCATAAATCGGCTGAATTGATGTCTCGACAAGTCCCCAACGAAGTCGTGGATTAGCCGTCTGAGAGATGTATAATCAAGTTGGAGGTTCATCATTGTCCAATGAAAGACGCACTCTGAACCCATGTAGAATGTGATAACCTTATGCCAGTTCAACGCATTCATATTGATGAAGAACGAATATACATCTTAGAATTGATCAAACACAGATCGAAGAGAAACAGTAATACTTTTATTAATTCATAGGACTCAGCAGGGCTCCTCCCCTCATCTTAGGAGATTTAGAAACTCATACTGAAAGGAAAATACAATGGGAAAACATGTAAAATCTATAAAACGCTGATTAAAGGTTCGAATAACATAATTCTAATCACTTAAATACTAAACAAATGACTTGTAAGGGTAAAACAATCTTTTTAGTGCTAAAATCCAGTTCTGGGGCCCACTTGGTGAGTGTTTGGGCTGAGATTTGATGAGATCCATGTGATAGGGAGCCTCTAGGGCATTGAACGCTGTCTAGGGGGTCCTCTCTAGGCGTTTGGATGTTAGTTTCTGCTCTTTGGGCGCTGGACACCTGGAAGAGGGCACGAGGCTGGCGTTGGATGCCAGTTTTGGGCCTTCTAATCTGAAGCAAAGTATTGACTATTATACATTGTTGGAAATCTCTGGAAGTCATCTTTCCATAGCCGTTGAAAGCGCTCTATTTGGACTTCTGTAGCTCTAGAAAAGCTCTTCCGAGTGCAAGGAGGTCAGATCCAGACAGCAGCTGCAGTGCTTTCTCTGTCTCTGAATCAAACTTTTGCTCCAGCTCCTCAATTTCAGCCAGAAAATACCTGAAATTGCACAAAAACACAAAAACTCATAGTAGAATCCAAAAATGTAAATTTAACACTAAAACCTATAAAAACTTAATAAAAACTAAACAAAATATACTAAAAACTATATGAAAACGATGTCAAAAAGCGTATAAAATATCCGTTCATCAAATGGCTTCCAGGAGAAAGGGTCGTATGCTTCAGCTGGAGAATTAGCGCCTATAAGAAGTAAAAACTTGCAGAGGTTATGTCACTAGAATTCCTTATCTGACTTGCGAGTCAGAATGTGTTGGATTCGGGTCGAAACCGACAAACAAGCTCATTACCTACGATAGGACTAGACAAGCATCATCCTTGTTGTGCATTTGCATTTTACTTGATACGGTGAAATTGGTTGTGATTGTCTTGTGTTTATGCATTCCCTAATATTATTCTGAATTATGGTGATTAGATACTTCTCTGTGACACTTGTATATTTTGTTGTGGATTAATTGAATTGTGATAATCCTGACTTGACTAACTACTCCGACCCTACTAAGAACTCCTAGTTCTTACCCCTTTCCTTCCTCCCCCTTCAGATGGAGGCCGGAGTTCTGTTTTACGAGATGGACCCTCCCTATATATATGAGGATATTGTACAACATAGGTTTACATAGTAGCTGCAGAGATTAGGACCCGTATGTACATTCTGCGTGACCACCCCCTCCGTCATCTGATTAACACTCCACACTATAACCCCGATATGCCTTATGAGTTTCTGTTGCACTGGCTCCATCCGGATGCTCTGTTCACCCGTTCCATGACAGGCCTGTATCTCATTAGCATCCCGATTAGCCTGCAGATCAGGTGGACCCTGAGCCTAAGCCTATGAAAGAGCATATACCAGAGCCTATACCGGAGAAGGATATTCCTGTAGAGTAGATCTCAGTATCTTCATCTGAACTGTCATCTGAGGAGCCACTCACTGCCTCCATTAGTGAACCGACGAGTGTTGGTCAAACCAGTAGTACGAGTGCCAGAGCCCTTCCTGAGACTATTGAGATTTCAAATGATGAGGATGAGGATCATGAGGAGTGTTCAGATTTGATTATGATTTCCTCTGATGATGATAGTTGATGCTTGGGAGCTAAGGAAGTTGCCTTTTGGTAGTTCTTTTTGTGTGTTAGCCTAGCTTTTGTGTTAGTCTCTCACTTTTGATTAGATTCACTGAGAGAGTAGGGTGTATATAGTTGACTAGGCTAGTTTTAGGTGCCAGCTTTGGGGCTTCCTATATGAACCAGGTCCCGGAGTATTGATTTTATACGTAGTAGCAAGATGTGAAGGGTTCTACGCTAACTTGTAATATATATGACAATACCTTTATATTTATATATGATCTATGATATAAGTTATATTTATGTATAATGTTGGCCTTGTGCATGCTTTACTTAGTTCCTTATTATGGGCTGTCTATGTTTAATTAGCTACCCTCGCAAATCTTTTTATAAAGTGAAAATTTTCCCAAAAATTCAATAGTGCACTAATACGATTACAGGCTTAATAGTAAATAGTTAAAAGTTTTGGGTAAGCAAGTTGGTGACACTTGGTTTTTAGTATAATCATGACGTACTGTGAATTGGGTCGTTACAATTTGGCATCAGAGCAGTTCATTCCTATTAAAGCCTGGGGAAATGGACTGAATCATGCTTCATTGCATACTCTGAGTTGTGTCTCATGCATATAAGATATCCTTGTGATATGAATTGCATGATTATCGCTGTGTATCCATTTTAGAAGCTATTCACACTTTACTTGAAATGTTAAGACTGATCACCTTAATATTGGCTGCACCGGGACGAGGGTGTGGTAGGCATGGTACGAACCCTATAGATGATCCAACAAGGGATGCAAATGCTTTTATAGCTGCGATGAACACCATGGCTGAGGTTATGCATGAAACGGAAACTGCGACAACGTGAGCAATTGACCGTTTAGGAGAGAGGAATGGAGATCGTAACGGGAGACACAATGGTGAGCGTAGTGGAAATGGTAATGATAATGAAGAAGTTGGAAATCACGATAACCCTATAACGCTGACAACTTTTCTGAAAGTAAATCTGCCCAAATTTAGAGGAACGCTAGTGGCTACTGAAGCTGATAACTGGTTTTGCAGTATCGAAAAGTCGCTGCGAGCACAACATGTACCAGAAGGACAACACGTAGAATTTGCAACCTATATGCTGGAGGAAAAAGCTTAACATTGGTGGCATGGAGTGTAACGCTTGTTGAGACAGGAGGTGGAAGAGATTGTGTGGTATGCTTTTAAGGAGAAATTTTACAAAAAGTATTTTCCTAGATCTGTTCGTGATGCTAAAGAAATGGAACTGTTGCAGTTGACATGGGGGAATATGTCAGTGGCAGAGTAAACTCAAAAATTTGAGGATTTGTGCCGATTCTCTAAGATCTGTCAGGAAAACCCAGATGATTTTAAAGAATGGAAGTGTTTGAAGTACGAAGGAGGACATCGCAATGAGCTGATGCATTCATTGGTCCCACTAGAGATACGGAATTTTCCAAAGCTTGTCAATAAGAGTCAACTGATTGAAGACTGTGAACATAAGATGGCAGCATCAAGGATGAGTTAACAGAGCTTACCACCAAGGAACTTTAATAATTTCCATAGGCAAGCGATACACGGGGAGTACTTATGTGAGGAAACTGATGAGTGGATATTTTATACGCTTTTTGGCATCATTTTCATATACTTTTTAGTATATTTTGTTTAGTTTTTATTAAGTTTTTATAGGTTTTAGTGTTAAATTCATATTTTTGGATTCTACTATGAGTTTGTATGTTTTTGTACAAGTTCAGGTATTTTCTTGTTGAAATTGAGGAGTTGGAGCAAAAGTCTGATTCAGAGACAGAGGAAGCACTGCAGATGCTGTCCGGATCTGACCTCCTTGCACTCGAAAGAGCTTTTCTGGAAGTCCAAATGGAGCATTCTTAACGGCTATGGAAACCGTACTTCCAGAGCTTTCCCAATGTATAATAGTTTATACTTTGCTCCAGATTAGAAGGCCCAAAATTGGCGTCCAACGCCAACCTCCTGCCCCCTTCCAGGTATCCAGCGCCCAAAGAGCAGAGACCAGCGTCCAAATGCCCAGAGAGGACCCCCTAGCCAGTGTTCAATGCCCTAGAGGTTCCCTAGCACGTGGATCTCATCAAAGCTCAGCCCAAACATTCACCAAGTAGGCCCTTGAAGTGGATTTTAGCACTAGATAGACTGTTTTACCCTTACTAGTCATTTATTTAGTATTTAAGACTTATTTTACATTCTCCATAGGGAGAGTGATAAACCACTATTTTATGGTTTATCTTGTATTCAATTGAGTGGTTTTTATCAATTCTTTACACACTTATTCATATGATTTGCATGTTGTACATTTTCCTTCCGGATTTTGTGTTATGATTGAAAACACGCTTCTTTGGCCTTATATTTGCTAATATTAATCGTCTCTTATTACCATTCGATGTCGTGATATGTGTGTTAAGTGATTTTAGGGATTACAGGGCAGGAATGGCTTAGAAGATGGAAAGGAAGCATGCAAAAGTGGAAGGAATACAAGAAACTGAAGGAACTGCTAAAGCTGTCCAGCCTGACCTCCTGGTACTAAATCGACCATAACTTGAGCTACAGAGGTCTAAATGAAGCGGTTCTAGTTGCGTTGGAAAGCTAAAGTCCGGGGCTTCGCAACGATATATAATTTGCTATAGCTGCTTCGAAGCCAGGTAACGCGAACGTGTGGATCACGCGGACGCGTGACCTGGCAAAAACCCAATCCACGCTAACGCGTAAACGATGCTTCCGCGTGACTTTGCAGCGACCTGTACGTACCAAAAATTGCTGGGGGTGATTTCTGGGCTATTTTTGACCCAGTTTTCGGCCTAGAACACACAGATTAGAGGCTATAAAGTGGGAAAATCCATCCATTCATTCAACAATTCATAATTCACAATTTTAGGTTTTAGATGTAGTTTTAGAGAGAGAGAGAGGTTCTCTCCTCTCTCTTAGATTTTAGGATTAGGATTCCTTTTTATTTTATTTTATGATTACTACTTCAATGCCAGGTTCAATGTTCCTTTAATTAATGTTTCTCTTCTAGTTTTAGATACTCTAATGCTTTTACTTGTATTTGACTTATGTTACCAAATTGGCTTATGAATCTTTCCATGTTAGATTTGAATTTTCTATTTAATATAATTCGAGGTATTTTAGATTTAAGATTTCTTTCTTTTACTTATGTTACTGCTGCTTCCCATCTGAAGGCATTTTTATTCGAGTAGATTTTCTCCCTTTTGGCTTTGGTTAAGTAATTGGTGACACTTGAGTTATCAAACTCAGCAGTTGATTGGAAATTGGGATTGCTGATTGATTTGGATCCCTGTAAGCTAGTCTTTCCATAGGAGTTGACTAGGACCTGAAGAATCAAATTAATTAGTCCACGTGACTTTCCTTTATTTAGTAAGGGTTGACTAAGTGGGAGCAATAAACAATTCTCATCACACCTGATAAGGATAGCTAGGATAGGATTTCGAGTTCTCATACCTTGCCAAGAGATTTTCTAATTATTAATTTATTTTTCCTGTTATTTAAATTACTTGTTCCTTATTTTAAAAACCCAAAACAAAATTCTACCTTTTCCATAACTAATAATAAATCATACTTCCCTGCAATTCCTTGAGAAGACGACCCGAGGTTTAAATGCTTCGGTTATAAATTTTATTGGATTTTGTTACTTGTGACAACCAAACTTTTGTAGGAAAGGATTCTCTATTGGTTTAGAAACTATACTTGCAACGCGATTATATTTTTCATAAAATTTCTTTACCGATAGAGAATCCCGATCGTCAGAGAGACACACACTTTACACCATATTCGAGTTTTATCATTGTATTTTCTTTTTAGTATGAGTTTCTAAACCTCCTAGGTTGAGGGGAGGAGCCTTGCTGAGTCCTATGAATCAATAAAAGTATTTCTGTTTTTCTTCGATCTGTGTTTGATTAATTCTAAGATGTATACTCGTTCTTCAACATGGTGAATAGGATGATCAGTGACAATCAGCTCTGTTCATCATACTAAGACAAACGTGCCTAACAAACACCCGCGTCTACTTTGGTTCGTGTGAATACTTCAGTGGAAAGCACGAACTACCAGCTTGATTATACATCTCTCAGACGGCCGATCCCCGACGTCGTTGGGGACTTCTTGAGACACCAGTTCAGCCAATTTACAGGGAGATTTGGGTCTCTATAGTAGAGGCTAGAACCCAAAGATACAGCATTCTTTGATCCGGAAGATCCGACCTTGTCTGTGGTGTTTTGAGTTGGATCATTAAGGTGAATAGACTGTGAAAAATGCTTAAAAAATTTACTCGAATGGGAGTCACAAAAAATAAACTCACGCTATTAGAAGTGCTCCACTGGTATTGCACCTGAGCACACCAGATCTCCGTCTATCTCTTACGTTCATCTTCCCTTCACTCGCTGATCACACAAATCTTCTTCTTCTCACATTCTTTTATATCATGGAGTAATAATAAGAAAAGAAAAATGAAAAAGGAGTGTGGGACCGTAGAAGTGAGAGTAGGCCACAAGTTATGATAACTACTCTCATTGACCAAATATTTTTTTGACAGATTAATAGATGATAGTACTATTTATTATAGAATATGACGTTATTTCTCGCCCACCAAACCACCAAAATCTAATTTTGCATGTGAGAGCACACTAAAAATCAAGAAAGAGTACTATTTGTTATAGAAAATAATGTCATTTCACCCATCAAACCACCAAAATTTGATTTTCCATGTGAGATCCCACTGAAAATCAGGTAAGAGAATCACTTCCCCCACCTAAACATAATGAATTTATTTTTTCTTTTTGAAGAACAATTCAAAGTGGGAGAAGAATCCACCTCGGTGAAGAATTCATGATGTTGTTAGTTATGTATAGATATATCGAATAAGTAATTTTAAACAAATGCATTCTAGAACACGTGAATGAGTAAAATTCTGCATAAATAGAATTCAACATATAAACTATCATTGATGAAATAATAAAATAGATCTTGCAATGAAACTACAAATTGATACATGTATGACTAAAAATCATGACAACACCTCATTCATACCAGACCACTTACCGATAATGTCACGATAACGGTAGACATTAGGTTATCTCAGCTGTTTTGAATGACTTCTGACTAAAAAAGAAAAGAGTTTTTTAAATTAAAAGAAAATTGAAAAACTAAAAGAGAAAGGAGTAGGCCACAAGTTACCTAAGTACATCACAACTACTCCCTTTGACTCACATGCACAAATTGGCTTACCTACTTTATTTGACTAAAATTTTCTTGATATTTTATCAATCAATCAATCAACCACTTTATAAAGAAAAGTACCGACATCAAAATTCATAAACACTTCTAACATCAACAAATCACAACTAATATCAAGATTCAGTGATTCAGATAGGGATTAGAAGCATATACACATTTTTAAAATTCTTTCATTTTGAGCCATCTTCAATTTTACTTTAATAGTGTGTCTTCCTATCTGAAAATCCTGTTTTCGATCAGGGTGGACAAGCTACAATGTTATGTTAACATAGAAAAGTATTTAGTAAAAGCAATTTACATCGTGTTAGCTCCATATATTTTTCATTAGGCAAGATGTCATACTAATCAGCATAAAGTTCTTGAAATCATTAACCTAAACACTTTCTTAAAACCATACCCTTTCCCTTTTATACCACATTTAAAGATAAACTAAATAAAGCATCCTTTAATTTTTGAACCAACTCAAGTCTATCCAAACCTCTCTTCGGCTCTTAAAATAGAAACAAATATATTTACTTTCATCATGTTAAAACTTTTAGCATAATATATTATTTGAGTATGAATTTCATAGTTGAAATGTTAACTAAAGAATAACAAAAGCAAAAATCCAATGAAAGACAATTTCAGGAATTTTATAGTAATTTGGCTTTCAATATTTCTGGATAAGGAACCCATATGGAACAGATGGATCAAGTAATATTTATATGATATCTCTATTTTGCTTTCTATTGACCACAGAAAGTCATTTGTATGAATAAAAACTTGTGATAAATCAGATATTAACAAATCTTAAGTAATTGAATATATCAAAACAATATCTCCAAACATTGACTAAACCATATTTTCGAAGGCATTCATCATAAAATCCATACACCAGTCGAATATATCGATGATCTATGCTAAGGTTAAGTAAATCACACTTTATGTCATCTATTAACTTATATAACAAATATTCCCTTAGAATTTCTGAAAGATAAGATAACATTGCATTAGATAACAAATATTTCAATTGAAGAAAATGGTTCAATTAACAAACCAAAGAACATGTACATTACCAGAATATTTAAAAGAAGTTTAAGAATTCGATCTCTGACCTGACAGTCATTAAGAAAAATAATATTTTATCCTTCTTACCTTTATGGTCGACCGTGTGGAATATGGGAAATAGAGGATGTTGTCTATCGGTTTGGAAAGGAGAAAATGAGACAAATTTAAACAGTTTGATGAAATTTGAAATGATGTATATCAATAAGGAAGATTTTGGGAACTTCGGGAAAGCTTGAATGGAAACTACAACCAAATAATGAGCAAACGCCATTATCAAGCAGCAACAATAGTGGTGGTGAAGAAAAAAATAATGCTTTAATATAAATAAAAATATTTAATAAACATATTAACATTTTATTTAAGAGCAAGCTCGACAACAATCATCTTCACAATTTTCCCTTCTCTTGCATACTCTTTCTCCTCACCAATAGATGTTAGCAGCCTATTGATATCTATAAAAACATATCAAACACTCAAAGCAAATATGGCTCATTGTATAGAAAAATTTGGAAAAAAAAAATTAATACAACAGAACATACCAACTAAATAGGGATGATCGTTAGTCATCTTCAAAAGTTCAGAAAAAGGATAAACAATGAAATAATTCCTAGGGATGATATCATCATTAACACCAATAACAGTAGTACGATGCAAGAAAGCCAACTTGAACTCATGCTCTCTTGCTCTATAACCACCTTGGTTTGGAACAACACCAAAATAAGCCATTCTATAGACATCTCCTTCAACAATGACATCTCTAAATATATTAATCAATTGCTTCTTAACACTAGCCTGTATCTTGCAACGCTGGAAATTATAGAAAACCAGAAACATTATGAAAACGTTGACAAAATCAATTTAAAACAAAAAATATATAGAACAAAAACCATCCCAATATCAAACATCAGTATTTTTTTCAAACTAAAACATGACTTCCTTTAAAATAAGGTGAAGATAAAAAAATAAATCACTATAAGAAATAATTAAAAGATCTAAACAAAAAATATTGTCATATAACAAGAAAATTACATTTTCATTAACCAAGACCATCTCCATTGAATTAGCCACCACATAATTTTCAAAGGAAGGCACAACTCACACTCTTAACATCATAACTTTAAGTCTCCATGCATCCCTAGGAGGATGAATCTTGTAACACCCTACCACACATAACTTTACACCTAGGATGTAAAACAGAGGTGGCGAGGCGCTACGACCTCTGAAAGTATATACATATATATATATAGGAGCCTTGAAAGAAAAGGGGTACGATGAAAACAAATCGAAGGTACAACGCTCACGAGAAACAGAAAGATAGAAAGCGTATACAGAAAACCAAAAGACAAATATATAAAAGTAGAGTTACAAAGGATAGTTATATAATCAAGATCTAGATTCGACCTACGAAGCAAAGGCTGACTACGATATATATATATATATATATATATATATAACTCAAGAATGAACCAAAAGATAAACATAATTTCTATTCCTCAAAGTCAACCTCTAGGAGGGACAAAATACAAAAATCGAGTCCTAAGATAGTTCTTCGCTTACAAGAGTCTCTAGAATGCTCAGTGCGGTGCTTCGTCCTGCATATGAAAACAATAATATTTATATGAAATGAGAACCGGGAGTTCTCAGCATGGTAGTGGTGCCCACATAAATAATATATAAGGTCCCGAAAAAGTTAGAAGCAATCCTAGAACTCCAACACTCAGATGTTATACTTTAAACTAAAAACTAGGTGAACTATCTATGGTACTTAAGTTCTAGTCCAATTTTAGCTTAACACCTCAATCTCTCCTTCTTCTAACCCTCCAAACTCCGGTGGAACTGCCCTCGTCACTCCTCCGCCAGACAAGGGGCCACTTAGTTGCACAGACAAACAATACAGGCAAGGAAAACACAAATAGGATGCAGTTACAGTAGGTAAAGCAGATATCAAGTAGACATAGTAATTTAAATAGGCAAACTCGAGTAATGCATACTCAAACAAAACAAACAAATGCACATGATGAATGCTTGCCCTATGGTTGGTGATACTATCTGTCGGTTATATAGCCAAACCCGATATGTCCTGGTAGCTAACCTTGGACAGAAACACCCATCGCAAAGAAAGTGGGATTGAGCCACAACCCCCTTACTACTACCCACTTAACCCAGAGCAAGTAGAGTAACCACTACTGCTGCTACTACCCAGGTGGGTGTTTATAAGCTCAACCTGGAGTAAGTGAAATAATCTACTACTACTGCTACTACCCAAGCTTTACAATCACTGACTTGGAGCAAGCGGGACGAACCACAATCCTTGTGACTGCCCAGGTATCTCAATCACTGACCCGGAGCAAGTGGGACGAACCACAATCCTTGCTACTGTCTAGGTATCTCATTCAAGAATTCATTCAATCTCAAGTCAATCATCAACATTTCATCATCCTCAATTATGTCTTATTCATCATTCTCAACATTTCATCGCAAAACTCAGTATTTCTGCGCTTCTCAACTTACATCATCACTTCATACCATGTTTAACTTCTTTTAAAGTTCTCAATCTAAGTTCTTCTTCTTCACAACCTTTCTCTATAGGTCCCCTTTCCTTTTTATGATTAAAAACTAGGTATTAGGTCTTAGAAGGTAGTTATAGAGGTTTGGAAAGTTAGAGAATTGACTTAGCACTAAAAAGCCTTATTTTTTGCTAAAATAGGGGGCTCGCATCGCGTGCATACTCTTGCGTACGCGAGCTTTCAAAAATTGAGTTTTGCGTACGCAGGCCTTACCCCGCGTACGCGAGATTACGAAACAGTGAGCATAGCTTGCATCGCGCGTGCAGGTCGCGTACGCTACACTCCCTTTTCTTCAAAAGCTATTAAGTCATTAAATCAGTTTTATACACCTAAAATTCCGACGTTCATAACTTCCTCTACGAAACTCTGATTCCCACAAAATTTATACTGTTTAAATCTCCTGAAATTATCTTTAATTTGAAATAGATTTCATTTAAATCCAAAATACAAGCCTCAAGTTATGGTTTGCTGAAGTTCGTTAAAAATCTATTTTTACCAAAAATATTCAAAATATCTATTTTCCAATATTTCATTTTCAAACCAAGGTTTCTCAACCCAAAATAATACCAAGATCCATCCAAAGCATTTCCATACCCTTTTCACCCCCTTTCTCAACATATCAATATCCACTTCTATCAAATTCAATCCAATAATTCATAATCATACAACATTTATTCATCATACACCAATATATCATTATCATTTTTTATAATCATTATCAAACCTCATCAACAACCAATAATTTACCACATTCTCATCATAAGCTCAAGATACACAACAAGACTTACTAAATCACAACAAGTTCACAAAATCTAACTTATCATACGGTCACCTAATCTAAGTTTTCACATTACATTATATGTTATCTATGAGATACCAAAACCATACCTTGGTCGATTCCTCCCTAATGCCAAAGCACATCAAATATCTCCATTCCTCAAGTGTCCAAAACTCTGAATCCTCACCGGATGGAAATCCAACATCTACAGTTCGCTTTCTAGTCATCGATATCACCGAATTTGTCTCCAAAACATATAACTCACTCTAATTCCATATAAATACCACAAAAACCAAACTAGGGTTCATAATCATCAAGAGTTCACAAGAGTTAGTAGTTCCTCACCTTACTGATGGAAATTGGGACAAGACCCGGCAAGTCCACAAGGCTAGTTCGATCCTAAACACAGAAATTCAACAAAATCTCAACACTGTTATTCAAAGTTTTTGAAATTGGGGAAAGAAGAACTGGGTATAAAATTGAGATTTTCTTACCAAATTATTTGATGGGTTTGGTATAGGATTCCGAGACGAACGCGTGGTCACTGACAGCTCATCAATCGGAGCTCCAGATTAAAAGTTACGTAGAAATGAAATTAATTCAAGGGTTTTGGAAATGTTCTTCACCCTCTCAAGTGTTTTTGCGTGTTCCTCTTGACGTGGGAGGAAGATGAGCTGAAGCTCATATACTTTAGTGAGTTGGGTTGGGCCTTGGGATCGATTTGGGCCCAGTTTGTTCGATTCGGTTCGTTTGGCCCAATTTTGGGCCAAAACCTTTAAAATTGGTGTCAAAATTCATATTTTAATTATTTCTACTTCATTAAACTATAAAATTTAACTTTTAAATTTTCTTTGAATAATAATTAATTTATTAGCTAATTATTCATTAATTACTCGGGGTTTACCTCCTACCCCCTAATAAAAATTTTCGCCCTAAAAAATTTCGGTTACTAAAAAAAGTAGATGGAAGTACTCTCCGAATACCTTGTCAAGGTCCGTGAGATGCTATTTGGTTCCTATTCACACCAAACAAGTGATATCAAGGTGATCAGTCTCAATATCGCAAGTCCAGTAATTCAAAGTCCCAAATGCATGCTCATGAACAAATATGCCACATATATCAGTTAGATATCCTAATTGGAATGTATAGACACCCAGAGTATGCCCAGAAGCATTTTTCAGTCTATTTCCCAGACTCTGCGGGAACAAACTGCTCTGATATCATAATGTAATACTCTACCATAAATTTGTCTCTTTTGGATTGAGGACTTTGAAAGAAGTTAAACATGGCATGAAGTGATGATGTAAGTTGAGAAATGCAGAAATGCTGAGTACCCAAGGCACTTAGTTGATCTTTATCAAGCATCTTTGGAAAAGAATGACAAAGTAAAAGATCGGAGACTAATTTTATATCAAAGAATGTTGCTGAAAATTACACCACTCATTATGAAGTATCTGATTTCTTTGAGGATCCTGAAAGAAATATTGGCCGTTTGATCAATGATGAAAAAGTTTAATATTTAGGTTCGTTAAGTATTTATGTAAATAAATAATGTAAAAAAAAAACTTGTTTTATTCCAAGTGTATTTGAATGATGTATATAAATAATGTTTAATAAAATATTTATATTTATGAATTTCAAAATCACTAAATGTGTCAAGTTTTAAAACGATAATAATAGTAATAATAATAAAAATTTAGTATTTGACACTATTTTTATATACAGTGTCTCTTAAAAAAATCAGGAATACAATTTTTCTGCGAATGTACTGCTACTCATTTTATTATTATTATTATTATTATTATTATTATTATTATTATTATTATTATTATTATTATTATTATTATTATTATTATTTATTTTTGAAGAAAATGACAAATATATAATGAATATGTTTGTCTTGCGGATAGTGCAAGTTTGCATACCATTCTCAAAAGTAATATATATTTTATTCATTTTGTACCAAAAGAAGAATATATTAATACTATTATTAGCTCAACCAATATGATAAAAGGCTCCAGAAAAGCTATACTTTTTTTTTTCGGAGAAACAAAATTCATAATAAATAATGCACTATTGTCTACCAAGTCTTTAAGGAACTTGTTGAGTTTTAAAGATATTCGCCAGAATGGATATCATATTGAAACAATGAATGAGAAAAATCATGAGTACTTATATATCACAACTCATGATTCAAATAAAAAAGTTATATTAGAAAAGTTACTCTCACTTTCATCTGGGTTATATTATACTAAAATTAGTGCAATTGAATCACATGTCATTGTAAACCAGAAGTTTACTAGCCCAAATGAATTTATAATTTGGAATAATCGATTGAGTCATCTTGGAACAACAATGATGCGGAGAATTATTGAAAACTTCCATAGACATTCACTCAAAAACCAGAAGATTTAGTAAATTTTGTTGTGCTGCATGTTCTCAGGGAATACTAATTTTAAGGCCATCACTAGTAAAGATTGGATTTGAATCATTTGAATTCATAAAAAGGATTCAACGTGATATATGTGAATCTATTTATCCATCATGTAGATCTTTTAGATATTTTATGGTACTAATAGACGCATTTTTGATATGGTCACATGTGTGCTTATTGTCTTCTCGCAACCTGGCGTTTATGAGATTACTTGCTCAAATTATTCGACTAAAAGCACAGTTTTCAGAAAATCCAATCAAAGCAACTCGTCTTGATAATGCTGGTGAATTCACTTCCTAAGCCTTTGATGCTTATTGTATGGCTAATAGAATAAGCGTTAAACATCCAGTAGATTATGTTCATACACAAAATGGTTTAGCAAAATCACTTATTAAACGCTTCAAATTGATTGCTAGACCCTTACTTATGAGAACAAATCTTTCAGTCTCTGCTTGAGGACATGCCATTTTACATGTTAAAGCACTTATTCGATTGAAACCAACAAGTTACCATTAATTCTGTTCTTTGCAATTAGTTTTTGGTCAGCAGCCAAATGTTTCCCATTTTAGGATATTTGAGTGTGTGATATATGTTCCAATTGCCTCATATAACATATTCTCGCACCAAAATGGGACCCCCAAAAAAATTGAGAATTTATATGGGATATGATTCTTCCTCTATAGTGAGATATCTTGAGATACAAATAGGAGATGTGTTTAAAGCTCAATTTACAGATTGTCATTTTGATGAATCAAAATTTCCAACATTGGGGAGAGAGAATAAACCTTTTGAAAAGGAACTTAATTGGAATGTATCATCCTTGATGCATTTAGATCTTCGATCAGGATAATGTGAACTAGAAGTTCAAAAGATTATAAATTTGCAAAGAATAGCAAATGAGTTACCTTATGCATTTTCTGATACAAAAAGGATTATTAAATCCTATATACCAGTTGAAAATGCTCCAATTTGAATTGATATCCCAGTCAAACAAATGGCAACCGAAACAAATTCATGTCAGAAATGTGGTAGGCCTATCGGTTACAAAGACAAAAATCTTCGAAAAAGAAAAGAAGTCAAATATTATTCCTATTGAAAAAGATAAAGACATAGTAAAGACACCTGTAGTTGTCCAAAGTTCTGATATAGTTTTGATGCCAGAAGACGTTTAGGTACCTGATAATACTGAAAATTGTAAAAATAATAAAATCTCGATAAATTATGTCTTTAAAAGAGAAAAATAGAACCAAAATAAAACAATTGTCAATGAAATATTTACATATAATGTGGCATTACACATCATGCATGAAAGTAAGGATCTTGAGCCAAGAACAGTCGAAGAATGTCGACAGAGGAATGATTGGCCGAAATGGGAAGTAGCTATGAAGGTTGAGTTAGACTCACTTGCAAAACGAGAAGTCTTTGGACCTGTAGTCTGTACACCAGAAGATGTAAAACCTGTTGGATACAGATGAATATTTGTGAGAAAACGAAATGAGAAAAATAAAGTTGTACGCTACAAAGCTCGACTTATGGCGCAAGATTTTTCACAAAGACCCGGTATAGATTATGAAGAAATATATTCCTCTGTAGTAGATGCAAAAACATTGCGTTATTTGATCAGTTTATCCACATACCATAAACTACATATGCATCTAATGGATATGGTAACAACCTATTTATACGGATCATTAGATCGTGATATCTATATGAAAGTCCCTGAAGGACTAAAGATATCTAAACCATCCATTGAATACTCATAGGGGTTATACTCAGTAAAATTGCAAAGATCATTATATGGTCTAAAACAATCTAGATGAATGTGGTATAATCATCTTACTGAGTATCTGGCCAAAAATGAATTTAAGAATGATGATATCTGCCCATGTATTTTCATAAAAAAATCTGCATATGGATTCATTATAATTATTGTGTACATTGATGATTTAAATATCATTGGAACCCTTGAAGAGATTCCAACAATTATAAAAGCTTTAAAAGAAGAGTTTGAAATGAAAGATCTTGAAAAGACTAAATTTTGTCTCGACCTGCAGATCGAGCATACAAAAAATAGGATCTTTATTTATCAAACAACATACACAGAAAATATCTTAAAGAGATTTTATATGGATAAGTCACACCCATTAAGTACCCCAATGATCGTAAGGTCTTTGGATGTGAAAAATGATCAATTCTGTTCTAAAGAAGAAAATGAAGATATCCTTAGTCTTGAAGTACCATATCTCAGTGCCATTAGGACACTAATGTATCTTGCTAATAATATACGATCCGATATATCATTTGCTGTGAATTTACTAGTAAGGTATAGTTCCTCTCCAACTAGAAGATATTGGAATGGAATCAAACAAATCTTTTGATATCTTCATGAAATGGTTGATATGAGATTGTTTTATCCATATGGATACAAGTCACAGCTAGTTGGCTATGTGTAACACCCTAATTAGCCTAAGCTTTACCTCGCGTCGTAAAGCAAAGGTTAATCAGAGATTACGACAGTTCTAAGCTCGTACATATTATATATATAGAAAGAATAGTATAATCTAGAAGCCCGATGAAGGATATAGCTCAAAAACAGGATTTCAAAAGTTCAAAGCGTACCAACGAAGCTACTATCTTAAGGCACAGGAAACAAATAAGATGCAACAAGATATAAGTATATAATATCATAGGAAACTAGCCTCGACTCGTGGAGTTTAAGCCGGCTAGCCATATACAGACCATATAGAAACCTGACAGTTTAAAAACAGCTTATACAAGTTTTTCTCTCATAATACAAGCCTCTAGGCTAAACAAAATACAAAAGAGAGATGTATAAACAAGATAAAGCAAAAGATTCCAAAAGAATCCAAGATCCTCCACTTCTGTCACCATCCAAAGTAACTCACCGAGGTGGGTTGCGACCTGCATCTGAAAAACACAATAAAGATATGGTATGAGAATCGGAGGTTCTCAGTATAGTAACAGTGCCCAGTGATGTAGAATATAAGACCCCGGGACGCCAAAGGAAATCCTAAGCTCCATATCCATCACAAGATTCAAACTTAAAGCATTCTAAAACAAGCAAGCATAATTATAACAACATTAACTTAAATAAACCGGGTAATCTAACTTAGGGAATTTCTACTCTAACCAAACACCGCTGTCCCACAGCCTTCACCAACCTATCCTCCATGCGATCCCATCGCCACCGCCTTCCGAACCTCCTCAATCCCAGTAGAAAGCACAATTAATGACAATGCAAGTAATTCACAAGTAAAAGCATACAAGTCAAGTAGATCAAGTAAGCAAATAGGCATGTTATTCAAGTAGGCATACAATTACAAGTCGGTAAAGCAAACAAACAAGTAGAAAATGCATATGATGAATGCCTGCCCTACTGGCTCTGATATCACATTGTCGGTTCAACTGCCAACCCGACACATCTCTGTGGAGACATCGCCCTTCGAATTTCTCATATGGGAACCCCCGAGATATAGTGCCCAGATCACTGTCCAGGTACCGGCGCCTGCACGCCTATAGATGCGAATGGATGCGAGCGGGATACTCTTGCCTCGGACCTCACATCTCAACGTAAGCGGGATTAACCACCGTCCCTGCCGGGCACATAGCGTCTCATAATCTCAGTAAAAATATTACTTCAGTGGTTTTCTGAAAAACATTTTCAGTATACATGGATCCATCATCTCATTCAGAGTTCGCGACTCATCTCCACCACTATCCATTCATAACTCCATTTCCACTTATCAAAAGTTCATCATTCCTCATCTCATATATCCATCACCCTTCACCTAACGTCAAACCGTTCTCAGCACGCCAGAAACCTAGGTCTCTGTTTTCTAATTTATCATGAAACCATGTACTAGATCCCTTAAGTTACATCCCATGTTCTAATACTCAAAACTAGGCTCAAAAGTCTTAAAATGGTGTTTTAGAAGCTTACAACCTTGTTGGAAAGGTAGAATAGTTGAAAATTAAGCAAAATTTGAGAAACAGGACGTGTGTGGCCACACAAGGGTGTGTGCATGCGCACACCCAGGAAGTTTTAAGATGTGTGCATACGCACAGGGGTGTGCGTACGCACAGGTGACAAAATTTTCAAAATCTGTTCACTTGCACAACCTGTGCCAGCGCCCCCAACAGACTAACCTTCCCGACGTGTGCATCCGCACAGGTTGAAGTTTTTCCTTGGATATGTGCGCGCACAAGCTGTGCTTGCGTTGCAAATAGAACACACTTTCCTGCCTGTGCGTGCACATAAGGTGTGCGTCCGCACAAGGGTGTGCGCCCGCACATATCAGTAATCATGAAATTCTGCAACGTTGCAGAATTTTCAGATTTTTAACACCAACTTTGAATGATCATAACTTCCTCTACCAAATTCCAAATTTCACAAATTTTATATTGATTTAAAGGGTTTTTAAAGATCTTTAATTGTAAATAAATTTCAATCAATTTTGAAAATCGAGGCAAAAGTTATGATCGTGGAAAGTTCACCAAAAATCCAATTTTACCAAAAGCAACAATTTACCAAATGTTCACAATTCTCAAACTACCTCCAACCAAAACAACATCAACCTCCCATTTCCAGCATAACTACCCTCTTGGGTCAAAAATTCATCACTTACCACATCTTTTCATCATATTTCACCATTCTCCAACCATCAATACCAATCATGCAATACCACAATAATCCCCATTCCACTCTTCAAACCACATAACCATATCATTAACATTAATTTTACATATATCTTAACATTATCAATCATCATACATTCACCTCAATAATAATCACACCATCATAAATCATCATACATTAATATTTCAAACAACTCATCAACCATTATAATTCAAACCTATCCTATGGGTCACTAGCCTAAGTGTCCATGAATATTACATACTACATAGAGAAAATCGAAACCATACCTTGGCCGATTCTCTTTATGCACCAAAACCCAAATGAGTACAAGCTATGCTTTCCAACACAATCCAAGCTTTCAATTCCACTCCAATAAGCACAATTAGGTTCCAAAAGCTCCCAAAGCCACAATAATCAAACTATATGCATACAAATCACCTCAAATCAACCTAGGGTTCTAATTAAACATAAGTTCACAAGGGTTTAATGGCTCTTATCTCTTCCAACAGATTTGGATGTCAAAACCTAAGGCTAAGCAAGGCTTAGAGCAAACCTAAATATCCAAAATCACAAAAATTCATTTAACCCCAAAGTCCTAGGAACCGAAATTTTCAAGAGAGGAACTGAGAATATTTCGAATTTTTCTTACCAATTTCTTACATGGGTTTTGTAGAGCTCTTCACGAGGAACGCGTAGCCGCAAACGGTGCGGCGATCGGAGCTCTCTAGCTCAAGATATGGGCGTTGGAAGATTGAGATGAATAGTACTCAATCTCTTCTCTCCTTCTTTCAATTATGATGTGTGTGTGTTTAATGAAGGTGAAAAGGGTTCACTTAGTGTTTATATATGTTGGGCTTGGGCCCAACTTTGGCCCAATCCAACCCGTTAGCATTTTTAGCTCGTTTGGCTCAACTTCGGGCCAAATCTTTAAAATTAACGCCCAGTTTTTCATTTCTAACATTTTTCTAAGATTTTTGTCGGTTTTCACTTTTTTTCATGCGGTACCGGGCAGACTTGAACCGGTTCAACTGCGGATTTGCGGTTTTTCGCAGAAAGCACATTTTCCGACTCAGAAAGACCTACTGAGTCCGAAAATCACCTTTAAATCCTCAAATTCTCACTCTAACTTTTCGAAGTCTAATTTGAGCAATTAATCACTTAATTAACCGGTTGATTAGTTGCGGTTCTTACACTATACAGATGCATGATACTTATCTGATCCATACAAAGAAAGATCTCAAATAGGATACCTATTCACATATGGTGGTACAACTATATTATGGAGGTCCACGAAACAAACAATTGCAGCAACATCCTCTAATCTTGTTGAAATACTAACGATACATGAAGCTAGTCATGAGTGTCTTTGACTCAAGAGTTTGATCCAATATATTCTATCATCATGTGGACTGATTTATCATAAAATAACTCCAACTATTCTTATTAAAGATAATACAACATGCATTACTCAATGTAAGGGTGGATACATCAAAGATGATAGAACAAAACATATTTCTCCTAAATTCTTCTTCATTCATGATCTTTAAAATTAGAAACAATTGATGTCCAACAGATCCGTTCAAACGATAATTTGATAGATTTATTTACAAAGTCACTTCCAAAATCCTCCTTTGAAAGATTGGTACATCAGATTGGAATGCGTCGATTTTGAGATATTAAATAATGATGACAAGATGGGGAGGCTGTACTCTTTTTTCCTTGTTCAGGTTTTTTCCCATTGGATTTTTCTTGACAAGGTTTTTAATGAGGTAGTCCTCATCACAAAGGATACTGTACTATTTTCCTTCACTAAAGTTTTTTTCATTAGTAAGGTTTAAACGAGGCATAATCCTAAATGGTCATAATCTTAAATGGTCATCCAAGAGAGAGTGTTGTGATAAAGATGATGATGTGGATGTCCATTTAATATGTGCGGCTCACATTCTCAAAATTGAATTATATTAAAAAAGTTTGAAAAAGTAAATATTTTACCTCTATAAATAGTAATACATAGTTTTACATACGTACACACAATCAATAATAATACTTCTCTATATCTCTTATATCTACACTATAATAATATTAAACTTTCTCTCTTTTCTCTATTTCTTTGTAGGTTTAAGTTGCAATATATATATTATTAGTAAATATACGAATCACTTCTATTATAATAAGATAATAGTATTAATAAATATTAATATTAGAATCTTCTATTTACACTTTTTTATTTTATATTTATTTTTTTATTTTACAATATTTTTATATATTATAATAATGTAATATTTTTTAAAAAATAAAAAAAATGCTAATAAAGACAAATATAATTTACGCGACAAATTTTTATTTATCCATTTTTTATATCATTCTGGTATGTATAAATTAGTAATCGTATTCGTATAGAAGCAATCAACTCTTTTTTTTTTTTTAATTCTCAAATTTTCGGATTTATTACTAGTTTTAATTTTTATAACTTCTAACAGTAGACTTGTAAAATAAACGTGTCTCAGGTTATGGACGTTTTCTGTCCCCTCCTAAGTGGTTTTTCAATTTCACAAATTAAAGAGCCTCTCTCTCTCTCTCTCTCTCTCTCATTTGAAAATAGCAATGGCGACGATTGCAATTATCGGAGCTGGTATCTTCGTGAGGACTCAGTACCTTCCTAGACTGTCAGAGATCTCGGATCTCTTCCATCTGAAAGCCATTTGGAGCCGCACGCAGGAATCCGCAAGAGCTGCCGTTGAAATAGCCGATAAGAACTTCTCCGGCGTTCAATGTAAGTGGGGAGATGAAGGCCTTGATGATATTATCCGTGATTCATCCATCACCGCTGTTGCTGTTGTTTTGGCTGGACAAAATCAGGTTGATATTTCACTCAAGATGCTCAAGGCTGGTAAACATGTTCTTCAAGGTAATTCGACTCTACTTGTAAGTTGTAATAACCTCTACTTTATTCTTTTGAACTAATCAACTTATTTTATGTGATGCCCAATTTGGTGGATATGAAGAGAAACCAGCAGCAGCTAGTAAGTAGCATTTTCCTCTACTTTTTGTATAACATCCATCACTTAACTTCCATAGCATGTAATGATGGCATTTTGGGAAATGCAGGTGTAAAAGATTTGGAAACTGCATTGCATAACTACAAATCAATTTCTGCTGATGCTCCTCGACAAGTAATTTGGTCTGTGGCTGAAAATTATCGATTTGAGCCTGCCTTAGTGGAGGTATTTGCTTCTTGATTCTTCAATGCTTCTCATCTTAAATTCTGAATCTAGCTTTCCAGTTACGTGAATTTTTTGGCAGTGCAAGAAACTAGTTGCTGAAATTGGGACAATGATGAGTGTTCAAGTTATTATTGAAGGATCGATGAACAGTTCAAACCCCTACTTTTCAAGCTCTTGGAGGCGCGGTTTCACTGTATGTGCTTTGTGATTAAGTTGCTTAAATTCGGGATTTCGTCGTTTGTCACATAACTCTGATGCCTTGAATCACTTCAATAAGCTCTGTTACTTGGCAAGAAATAAAGGAACTGAAGATTATATGATATCTTGAAATTAAACCAGTATAGTAGCGATATGGTTGAGATTCTGTTCTCACATATGAAATGCAAATGGATAGTGTAAACTTTGGTGATTTGAAATAACTTCATGCTATCAACACAACAGTTTGCTCCTCTTTTATCCTACTAAACTTCCATATATGCAGTCATCTTTTTATTCTTTCTGACAGGGAGGTTTCATTCTTGATATGGGTGTGCATTTCATTGCTGGGTTAAGAATGGTAATCTTCGAGATTTATATTTCACAGATTTCATGTCCTCTTTTTCATGAGCTCCTTATTAGTTAGTTACTAATCTAGTCAACTAGATCTTTTTTTGCATCTAATTTTCAAATTATGAACCAGTCTTTACCAGTACTCTGTTTTTTAACATTCAATGCTTCTATACAAAAGCACCTGAGTATTGAAAAGAAGTACCTTGTTTAATTGAAATTTTATGTGAAAATTATAGATTGAATTGCTTCTATTTTCACACTTCCACTATTTATTTCAGAAAGATGGCTTTTGATTCTAAAAGTTGATGAAATGTGCTTTCTAACTAGAAAAATATAGAAGAACAATTGTTGTATACCTCACACAGATTTACTTCTCTAACAGGAATCCTGAAAAGGTCAAGCTGTTAGACTTGATTTATATATTATCACTTTCTGGGGAAATAAAACTTGTATTCTGTGTCTTTTATTGGCTATTTTGACAGGTTGTTGGGTGTGAAGTGGTTTCAGTTTCGGCTATGACATCTCATGTGGATTCGTCTTTACCTCCCCCAGATAATATATCATCTGTCTTGTAAGCCTCTTTTATGAATTTAACTTTTCAAAACTTGACTGGATATCTAATATTAATTTTGGGTACTAGAATGTATTTAGTATATTAATTAATATAGTATCTATGTATATCCTGAATTGATTTTATGTTTATTTAGTTTGATATTATATTGATTTCAACGTTATGATTAGATTGTATCCTTAGTCTTTAAATAGGCACTCTTCATTGTACATTCACACATGAACAACATCTGAATATCAAGTTTACTATTCAGTAATTATCATAAAATTCTAACATTGGGAATGTTTTTTCTTTAGCCATTTGGAGAATGGTTGTTCAGGAGTATTTGTAATGGTTGTCTCCTCGAGAACACCCAAGGCATGTGGTAAATGATAATTCATGTTATATTAATATGCTCAAGTGCAATGAACGCGAGTTAGTAGTATGCATATCTTCATTAGTCATGGTTTTAATCTTGTAAGTCTGACTCGTGGTGTTTAACACATTAAAGATCTTGTGGCGAGTTGTTGGCATGAACGGGACATTGCAAATTGAGCGTGGATTTCAAGGACAACATGGCTACCTGGTACATACTATAACAACCTAGTCACAGGTTTTGATGTATAATGAATTTCTTATTTAGTATTGTAACATAAACTTTAAAACACTGACAATATTAACCATGAATTAACTAAAATAATTTTGTACCCATGAAAAATGGTTTTTATGTGATAAAAGTATCCAAACGTTAATTTTATTCATGTGTAGATTTGTCACTATTCCGAACTTTCATGATAGAAATGGCAGTTTTTTGTCTTTCATGTATACAAAATTAGTTTTTCTTTATTTATGGGTAGGTTTATCAACATTCTGAATTTTTATGGATGAAATGATAGTTTACTCCTAATTTTAATCAAAGCACTCAGGTATCTTAATTAATTTTGATGCTATTATAGGTTTCATTATATGGTGTTGATGGACAAAGTAAAAGCTCCTTTTTCCCATTCAGTGGAGTAACTGAAGAATTAAAAGCTTTTATTAGTGATGTATCTGAAAGCACTCTTAAGGTAATTGATTGAGCTTCTTAGAGATGTTTCCACCTTCTCGATTACAAATTCCTCCTCTCATTTATCTATATTCATCATATTTCCTTCTATTCGACAATTATGTCCCGATATATTCGGACAACTTAACATCCATATTTGAACAAGAAATGGGATTCAATCCATGCAGGGAGCTGTGTCCACTGATCTAATTTACTTGTCATTTGCAGAAGGGGAGTGAGTTAGTGGCTGAGCCCCGCCTCTCTTACATTGAAGGTGCAAGAGATGTTGCTGTTTTAGAGGCAATGCTTGAATCCGGAGCAAGGAAGGGTGAACTAGTTCATGTTAAAAGGTTTTGAAGTTAAGAAACCCATGGAAATAGCTTCGTTGCCTACATAATTCAATATCAGTGAATTATTTTATATTGATCATGAACATAGTGCTTGTAAAAGCAGTTGATGTGTATGAATAATTCCTGTGTGTAAAGAACAATTAGATTGGATGACTTTGTATTCATTTATTGAAATAATTGCTGATGAAGAAACTATTATTTCCGGATTCCGATCACAGCAGATATATATGATCATGCATCTTTAACTTTTAATATCTTCAGTCTAAGTATTTCTTATTCTGGTATTTGATTTCAGTTATTTTATTTAAGGAAAAAGAAGAGCAGCTGTAGAACCAATAAATTAATAAAGCGAATTGTTTATTATCACTTGAGAAGCCACGGCTTGATGCTATGCTTTTAGTTTAGTACGTGTTGCCCCTCGCCTGCCATTGCCAAGTGACAACCGCAGAATAATTAAATAATATATTCACATTCCACTTGTAACTTTTTTTTATCGGGATGGAAAGAATATTGTAAAAGAGTATTAGCCGATCAAAAGTTAGCTGATGAATTAGTTTCATCCAACAACTTGTAAGTTTGTCTCTTGTTAATGGTTAATGAATCAAGAATAGAATTTTATATACTAGAATCTTTTCATATAGAATTTTTTATTTAAATTAATAAAATATAATATTTACAAAAATGTATAAATTATAGAAGTTTATCGATATATAATGTGTTACATTCCAGGTACTGAAACTCAAAGTACAAAAAACAAGTATCCCAAATATATAGTTACCAAATATGATACAAATACACAAATTGGGTGGACAGTACCCGGAATATACTGATAATGAAATTGAAAATTCAGTATCCGAAATATGTACATCACATGGTATATAAAGGGGGCAACCGAGATCAAGAATCAATTTGATAACTTTTTAAAATTTTGGAAATTTTGGTTACACTTTTAGTTTAGTACTGAAAGCATATATGTTTCGCAAGGTGGCATGTAGTAGAGGCATTAGATTTTAAAGTTGTTTTGTCTTTCTTTTATGTTAAGTAATTAATTAGTTGGTTTATATTGATTTATTTAATTTTAGTTAATATGTTAGGATATTTTAACTTAATTAGTTAAATAATGTGTTAGAATAATAACACATTAGATTAACATGATTTAAATAATCATTTGGCATGTTAGCATAATTTAATCTAAGTAGTTAGAAAATGTGTCGTTGGATTTAATTAACTAGAAAACCATTAGTTAGTATACAACATTAGAAGATGAATAATTAATTTGTTAAATTTAGATGAAGTTCTTTTTATACCGAATACTTAATTATATTATATTAGGATATTGCTAATTAATATTAATATTGTTATATGGTTTTATTCTGAAATAAAATTTTTTAATTAAATTATTAAATTATTTAAAAGACCATTAGTTAGTATAAAATATTAGAAGATGATTAATTAATTTTTTAAATTTACATGTGATGGTTTTCAGTGGCTAAGAGAAGGGGAGGTTGAATCTTAGCCCCTTTTCTCTTGACAACACTTGTTGGTCTTTGAAACAACTTCTGGAGACTTTTTGTCTTTTTGTCTCGTAACCAGCCACGAGACTTTTTTTTTTGTCTCGTACCCAGCCACGAGACTTTTCTTTTTGTCTCGTCGAACAGCACGAGATATTTTTCAGTTTTATCTCTTGTGTAGCAGAAACAGAAATGGAGTAGAAGATAGAGAAAATTACACCCAGATATATCATGGTTCAGCTGCTAAGTGCAGTGCAGCCTACATCCAGTCTCCATCACAAAGACGATAGAATTTCACTATAATCATTCTTGATTACAAACACCAAATCTCCCTAGGAACTACCCTTCCTATCCGGGACAAGTCCAGAATCTAAACCCCAATCCTGAACTTGACTTGGTCACAGCCAAGCTTTCAACTGCTAAGTGCTAACCCAACTTGCAAGGGAATTCCCACAGAATCATGAAACACAACACAGATGTACAAAGGACCTCTAAGAACATCTATGGCTTTTTCTTTTAATTTTGCACTCTCTGTCTTTTTCCGCTCTATGGCTTTTTCGTTACAAACCTCACTGTTTGCCTTTTTTCATGAGACTCAAGACAGACAAAATTAAACAGAAAATTACAAAACAGAAAATATTGAAGGAGAAGAAATTCTGTTAGCTCAGGTAGCTCTGAGAATCCTGTGCTTTGCACTCTCACTCTTTTCTCCTTAAATCAAACCCTGACTGTTCACCCTTTACTTATAGGGAGAAGCCTCCAAGGTTGAACCCAAAACAAACCAAGCTAATCTTCTTCTTCTTCAAAAATAGAACCGGTTCGGCCAGAAAGAGAGAAGAGATAATCCATGCAAAACCCAACATGCAATTACCTCTAGTCCTTCCTTGGTCACCAACAATAATCAATCCGGGCCTTTCATCTTGTCTTGCACTCCAAGATGAACTCCTAGCTCTTGATGCTTCATGATGATGATAGCTTCATCTACTCCAATCTCTGTCTCCTCCATCACATAGCCATTGTAGCTACCTCCTGTGGTGGTTGAGCAGAATCAGAGATAAGCCATCCTTCCATGGATCTTCTTCTCTGACCGAGATCTTCTCTTCCATTTTTGGGTATGGAGAAGCCAAGATATCTTCACCAAATCTTACCACAAGTGATAAGAATCTTAGCTACAGCATACTTTTAGTTTTCTTTTTCTTACCATCATTGTGATGGTCTTATAGCGTGCATCTTCTTCTCTTCAGTGGCTAGCTTTATCTTCTATGGTTTGCTGTGTAATGACCGAATAGAGAAGAAAGAAATGAGAGAAAGAAAAAGAAAAAGCACTTAAGTGATCTTGACAAATTAATTAAAAATGATTTGCTTTTACTTCCCTTTGCTTTAGGTACGTGCCTCATTAAAGCAAACCATCAAATCAATAACAATTTCTCTCTCATTGTTCCAAGGTCTGCATTAACTATCCTTAATAAAATTTTGAATTCCATTACTTGAAGGAAAGAATGAGATCCGTTGGGAGCAATGAAACTTTGTTTTCTTTGCTTAATAATTTCGGATCAAGCTTTGGTCATTTTAGCAAAGATTTCAATTGGGCTTGTAGCAATAATAATTCAAACTGGCCCAGCAAATAAAATACTTCAGCCATCATTCAAAAAATGATATGGTACAAGGTTAAAATTTTTTGATTTCATTAGGCTTAGGTTCTTTTCTTTTCTTTTCGGTCTAACACTAAAATCTGCACACACAAAAATTATTAATTAAACAAGTATGATTTAAAATTAAATTAATAATTTTTGTAATTAATTATTTTGATAATGTTTGTTCATCATCAAATTAAATTAGAGTTTTTCAAACTCATCAATCTCTCCCTTAATGACAAACATTATTAAAAATTGAAATGGAAAGAAATTAAAGATTATAATATAGAATACTCCCTTTGCAGATTAGTATTTCTTTCCTTTCCAAATGTTACAAGGCTCCCCCTTAATGTATGCTATTTTACCAAGGGAAGCTTTATTCCTGTAACTTTAAAATTAAGCTTGAGGTTACTATGTTATTCAACATATTAATTTGAAATTGTTGAATTCTTGATTTATGAGCAGAATTAGATTGATAAACAAAACTCATTTATTATCATAGAAATGATTTTTCTGCTCAAACACATACCATTTGGTACAAACAAAAATTGATGTTTCCTGAAGCTGCTTTTCAAGCTATTTTGAAAATATTTTTCAATTAACAAATCAGAGCAAATTAATCATAGCAAGAAAAATATTTTAAAATATAGCAACTATCAGATTGTTTATGTCACAACTTAAAGGAATTACCAAAAATAAATCCAAAACAGCAAACATTTTATCAAGGTAAGTCAAATGCATCACAAACCCAGCACACAAACATTTTACCAAGATAAATTAAATAAATTACAAACATCAAGCAGCAAAACAAATGCATTTTCAACATCAAACATATCATCACAGCAAGATTTTGAAACTTTAAACAAACATATCATCATAACAAGATATTGAAACTTGAAATAGGAAGATCATGAATCCTCAAAAGGATTTCATCCCCTGTTTTGTTAATTTCAATTTTCCAGCATTTTCTCCCCCCTTTTGGCATCAAGGGGCACCTACAAAAGATGACATAGAGAACAAAATATCCAAAATATACCCAAAGTGTCAAGAGTGTTTCACAGTGACATATGTCTATAGTACCAAAATAAACTACTACAGTTCCAGATTGAGCCGTCATAAGCCAAATATCAATAAACAGAAAAGAAACAAGGATTAATCATCAGATAAGTGGAACTCAGATTCCTCAGCCTCCTCTTCACTAGCAGCGCCCAACTCCTCCTCAAAGCTCTGTAACATCAAACTTACTCTATCCTTGCACCTGATCCATGCCTTCTCTTGTTCAAAAGCTTGCTTGTGGGCTGCCTTAGAGGATTGTACCATTAGTTCTGACATGTTGGTGAACTCAGTGAGGATTTTTTTGATTGATTCTGTGATTTTGGAAAACTCAGGCCGACTTTCAAAGTCAGTATCAGAGGCTGTTGATTTCTTCCCTTTGGTTCCCTTCGTAGCTCTTCCTCCTTTGATCATAGATACCTTATTTTCTACAGCTTCATTTAGGAGATCAATTTTAAAATATTCAAAGATACTTGTTAAAAATATTCCATAAGGCAGATTTGCCTTTTTGGTGCTCTTAACTGATTCCCACATGTGTCTGATCATAAGGTAACCAAATGATATAGGAGTAAATGTAACAAGAGCAAAAAGTATGAGAGAGTCAGAAAAGGTTACTCTGTTATGGGAACCACTTTGAGGGGTCAGGATATGGGTGATGATCCTGTGAAGCAGAGAGTTGGTAGGGCCGAGTGCCTTGTGGGTAGGAATAGTGCCGTCCAAGCCAGAGAGGTTTTCACAAATATGTTGCAGGACGATTTTGTACGTGACCCCAACTTGGGAGTCCCACTTCTCAGTCATATAAGCTCTTGGCCCTTCCTCTTTATAGCCGAGAGCAGTCCCAATAGTCTCAGAGTTCAATGTTATGAAAACCTTCTTGACATAGGAGTGGATGGTGCCATCTATTAATCGCATGTTGGCATAGAACTCACATACTAAACCGGGGTAGACCGGTTTCTGGATGTGGAGCAGTGGTGTCCAATGAAGAAGTTCAAACAGAGAAGAAACATTGATTCTCTTGTTGGTGAGTGAGTCGAGATTGACGAGATAGGTGGCACAAAGGTGGCGTTTTTCCAATACCTCTTTGTGGAATTCATAGGAGGCGCAAGAATTGAACCTTGCCAGATCAAAATGGGAATGTGATCGGTTGAACTTGTTTTTGAAATCCAATGACTCCAAGTTTGCTGGCTCCTTGGTGTCATGCAAGGCGAACCCCTTTGTCTTCTGGGTACTCCGTCCGGGTGTGGTCCTCTTTGGTGGTGATTGCGGTGGTGATGGAATGGGTGAAGTGTGTGATTTTTCTTCTTCCGCCACGGGAACCTTCTCCTTCTTCTTCCTTGAAGATGTCTTCGTGGCGATGACTTTCCTCCTCATGGTGTCTGTGTGTTTGGATGGTGGTGAGGGAGAATACGACGAGGTAGAATGGATATGTATGTGGGTGTAAGTTTGAAGTGTGGAAGGTTTTTGAGAGAAGAGGATTCTTTCACTTTTTCTAGGGGCGGTTTTCTTTTTTATGATAAAGAAAATGGAGAAGTGGAATAGGAAGAGTTGAAGAGAACTGAATTGAGTGAGGGAGGAGGGAGGTTAAGAGCGCATTAAATGTAGAGTGGAGAGAGAATTAGAGGGAGTTTAATGACCATTAGTGAGCGGTTATTACCCAAGGGAGTTTTCCTTTTATTTGAAATAAACTGAAAAGTGGTTTCCTAGAATCAAGGGACTAGATAAAGAGAAAGAGTTGATTTGATAACATCCTTTTTCAACAAGATTTGATGAGACAACAAAAGGAGATTGTGATTTACACAAAGAGAAACTAACAAAACCGTCAGAGTGGAGTCAAAGAAATTTTGGTGGGGCCCATAAGAATTAATTTCTGCGCAGTCTCCCCCTTGATTATAGCCCTTCCAACACACCCTGATTTTTATCTCCTGCTTTTCTACGAGACAAAACTGAGCAGAATCAAAAATTTCACAAGTTATCAATAGAACTTAAATCAATCATTCCCAAACTTTTTTCTCAAAGTGCAGAATCTGTCTTCACAGAGGGGTTTTGTAAAAATGTCAACAAGTTGGTCTTCAGATTTTACAAATTGAATATCAATAGTACCCTTTTGCACATGTTCTCTAATGAAATGATATTTAATTTCAATGTGCTTGGTTCTTGAGTGCAAAACATGATTTTTTGAGATGTTTATAGCACTCATATTATCACAAAATAAGGGTATACTATTGATCTTTAATTTGTAATCTTCCAACTGCATTTTTAACCAAATTAATTGCGAACAACATGCAGATACAGAAATATATTCAGCTTCATCTGTGGATAGAACCACTGTGGCTTGCTTTTTGCTTGACCACATGTTAAGTGAGCTTACAAGGAAGCAACACATGCCAGAGGTGCTCCTTCTATCCACTCTATCTCCCGCATAATCTGTATCACAAAACCCTACTGCAGAAAAGTCATCAGATTTAGGATACCTGATGAGTGGATAATTTATACGCTTTTTGGCATTGTTTTTACATAGTTTTCAGTATAATTTAGTTAGTTTTTAGTATATTTTTATTATTTTTTAATTAAAAATCACATTTCTGGACTTTACTATGAGTTTGTGTGTTTTTCTGTGATTTCAGGTATTTTCTGGCTGAAATTGAGGGACTTGAGCAAAAATCAGATTCAGAGGCTGAAGAAGGACTGCAGATGCTGTTGGATTCTGACCTCCCTTCGCTCAAAGTGAATTTTCTGGAGCTACAGAACTTCAAATGGTGCGCTCTCAATTGCATTGGAAAGTAAACATCCAGCGCTTTCCAGAAATGTATAATAGTCCATACTTTGCCCAAGTTTAGACGACGCAAACTGGCGTTCAACGCCAGTTCCATGTTGCATTCTAGAGTTAAACGCCAGAAACAGGTTGCAAAGTGGAGTTAAACGCCAGAAACAGGTTACAAACTGGCGTTCAACTCCAAGAGAAGCCTCTACACGTGTAAAGCTCAATGCTCAGCCCAAGCACACACCAAGTGGGCCCCGGAAGTGGATTTCTGCATCATTTACTTATTTCTGTAACCCTAGTAACTAGTTTAGTATAAATAGGACTTTTTACTATTGTATTTACATCTTTAGTTTCATCTTTAGATCAAGTTTGGGGGCTGGCCATTCGGCCATGCCTGAACCTTCATCACTTATGTATTTTCAACGGTAGAGTTTCTACACACCATGGATTAAGGTGTGGAGCTCTGCTGTTCCTCATGAATTAATACAAAGTACTATTGTTTTTCTATTCAATTCAAGCTTATTCCGATTCTAAGATATTCATTCGCACCTCAATATGAATGTGATGATCATGACAGTCATCATCATTCCCAACCTATGAACGCGTGCCTGACAACCACTTCCGTTCTACCTTAGATTGAATGAGTATCTCTGGGATTCCTTAATCAGAATCTTCGTGGTATAAGTTAGAATCCATGGACGGCCATTCTTGAGATTCGGAAAGTCTAAACCTTGTCTGTGGTATTCCGAGTAGGATCTGGGAAGGGATGGCTGCGACGAGCTTCAAACTCGCGAGTGCTGGGCGTAGTGACAGACGCAAAAGGATCAATGGATCCTATTCCAATAAGATCGAGAACCGACAAATGATTAGCCATGCAGTGACAGCGCATTGGACCATTTTCACTGAGAGGACAGGATGTAGCCATTGACAACGGTGATGCCTAACAAACAGCTTGCCATAGAAAGGAGTATGAATGATTGGATGAAGACAACAGGAAAGCAGAGATTCAGGAGGAACGAACGCATCTCTATACGCTTATCTGAAATTCTCACCAATGAATTACATAAGTATCACTATCTTTATTTTATATTTTATTTATCTTTTAATTATCAAATATCCATAACCATATGAATCTGCCTGACTGAGATTTGCAAGATGACCATAGCTTGCTTCAAGCCGACAATCTCCGTGGGATCGACCCTTACTCACGTAAGGTTTATTACTTGGACGACCCAGTGTACTTGCTGGTTAGTTGTGCGAAGTTGTGACAAAGAACTAAGATTATAAACATGCGTATTAAGTTTTAGCGCCGTTACCAAGGAATGAACCGTCACGATTTCCGCGCACCAAATTTTTGGCGCCGTTGCCGGGGATTGTTCGAGTTTGGACAACTGACGGTTCATCTTGTTGCTCAGATTAGGTAATTTTATTTTAATTTTAAGCTTTTTGTTTTTATTATTCTTATTTTCAAAAAAAATAAAAAATAAAAAATAAATATTTTCAAAAATATATTTTTATTCAGAATTTTTAAGAATGAATTCTAGTGTTTCATGATGATCTGTTGAATCCTGGCTGGCTGTAAGCCATGTCTAATCTTTTGGACCGGGGTTTCAACTTATCATCACAAGAGCTTGTTGATCTTCACCCATTTGGCAGTTGCACACATAGTTGTTGTATACATGGGAGGTATCAATATCTGCTGAAGCTTGGCTGGCCATTGGCCATGTCTAGTGTTTTGGACCGGAGCTTTCACTGAAAGCTTGGCTGGCTAGTAAGCCATGTCTAATTCCTGGACTGGAGCTTTAGACTAACATTGCAAGATTCCTGGAATTCTCATTAAAAGTTTTGAAATCCTTATTTTCTTTTTCAAAATAATTTTCGAAAAATACAAAAAAAAAATTTAATAAAATCATAAAAAAACCAAAAATATTTTGTGTTTCTTATTTGAGTCTTGAGTCAAATTTTAAGTTTGGTATCAATTGTATGTTTTTAAAATTTGTGCATTTTTCGAAAACTCATGCATGTGTTCTTCATGATCTTCAAGTTGTTCTTGACAAGTCTTCTTGTTTGATCTTCATATTTTCTTGTTTTGTGTCTTTTGTTGTTTTTCATATGCATTTTTGCATTCATAGTGTCTAAACATGAAAAATCTCTAAGTTTGGTGTCTTGCATGTTTTTTCTTTTCTTAAAAATTTTCAAAAATAAGTTCTTGGTGTTCATCTTGACATTCAAAGTGTTCTTGCATGCATCTTTTGTTTTGATTCATAATTTTTATGTTATGTGTCATTTTTGTGTTTTTCTCTTTCATCATTAAAAATTCAAAAATAAAAAAAATATCTTTCCCTTTTTCACTCATAAATTTTCGAAAATTTGAGTTGACTTTTTCAAAACTTTTTAAAATTTAGTTGTTTCTTATGAGTCAAATCAAATTTTCAATTTAAAATTTCAAATCTTTTTCAAAAATCAAATCTATTTCATTTTTCTTTTATGATTTTCGAAAATTTCAAATTGATTTTCAAAATCTTTTTCTTTCATATTTTCAAAAATTAATGCTAACAATTAATGTGATTGATTAAAAAATTTTAAGTTTGTTACTTGCCTAGTAAGAAAGATTCAATCTTTAAACTCTAGAATCATATCTTTTTAGTTTCTTGTTAGTCAGATAATCAACTTTGATTTCAAAATCAAATCTTTTTAAATTTCTTTTTCAAATCTTTTTCAAAATAAGTTTCAATCACATCTTTTTAAAATCAATTTCAAAATCTTTTCTAACTTCTTTTCTAACTTCCTATCTTTTAAAAATTTAATTTTCAAATCTTTTTCAAACCAATCCTATCTTTTTGTTTCAATCATATCTTTTTCAAAACTACCTAACTAACTCTCTATCTCTAATTTTCGAAAATCACCTTCCTCTATTTCAAATTCCTTTTTAATTAATTAATTGTTTTTAATTTAATTTAATTTAATTTTTCTTTTTTTAATTTTCGAATTCTAACCTTAATTTTAAATTAAAAACAAAAATATTTTTATTTTAATTTATTTAATCTCTTTCTAATTATTTTATTTATCTACTAACACTTCTCTTCTTCTTAAAAATTCGAACCCTCTCCCTCTTTCTGTGTTCGAATTTCTTTTCTTCTTACACTCACATAAAGGAATCTCTATACTGTGACATAGAGGATTCCTCTTCTTTGCTGTTTTCTTCTTTTTCATATGAGCAGGAACAAGGATAAGAACATTCTTGTTGAAGCTGATCCTGAACCTGAAAGGACTCTGAAGAGGAAGCTAAAGCACAACTCTTTGGAGAAAATCTGATAGAACTTTTTGAAAAAGAAGGAGACATGGCCGAAAATAATAATAATGCAAGAAAGATGCTTGGTGACTTTACTGCACCAAATTCTAATTTACATGGAAGAAGCATCTCAACCCCTGCCATTGGAGCAAACAATTTTGAGCTGAAACCTCAATTAGTTTCTCTGATGCAACAGAATTGCAAGTTTTATGGACTTCCATCCGAAGATCCCTTTCAGTTCTTAACTGAATTCTTGCAGATCTGTGATACTGTTAAGACCAATGGGGTTGATCCCGAGGTCTACAGGCTTATGCTTTTTCCATTTGCTGTAAGAGACATAGCTAGAATATGGTTGGACTCTCAACCTAAAGACATTCTGAACTCTTAGGATAAGCTGGTCATGGCTTTCTTAGCCAAGTTCTTTCCTCCTCAAAAGCTTAGCAAGCTTAGAGTGGATGTTCAAACCTTCAAACAAAAAGAAGGTGAATCCCTCTATGAAGCTTGGGAGAGATACAAGGAACTGACCAAAAAGTGTCCTTCTGACATGCTTTCAGAATGGACCATCCTGGATATATTCTATGATGGTCTGTCTGAATTATCAAAGATGTCATTGGACCATTCTGCAGGTGGATCTATTCACCTAAAGAAAACGCCTGTAGAAGCTCAGAAACTCATTGACATGGTTGCAAATAACCAGTTCATGTACACTTCTGAAAGGAATCGTGTGAGTAATGGGACGCCTCAGAGGAAGGTAGTTCTTGAAATTGATACTCTGAATGCCATATTGGCTCAGAATAAAATATTGACTCAGCAAGTCAATATGATCTCTCAGAGTCTGAATGGATTGAAGGAATCATCCAACAGTACTAAAGAGGCATCTTCTAAAGAAAAAGCTTATGATCCTGAGAACCCTGCCATAGCAAAGGTGAATTACATGGGTGAACCCTATGGAAACACCTATAATCCCTCATGGAGAAATCATCCAAATTTCTCATGGAAGGATCAACAAAAGCCTTAACAAGGCTTTAATAATGGTGGAAGAAACAGGTTTAGCAATAGCAAGCCTTTTCCATCATCCACTCAGCAACAGACAGAGAATTCTGAGCAGAATCCATCTAGCTTAGCAAATATAGTCTCTGATCTATCTAAGGCCACTGTAAGTTTCATGAATGAAATAAGGTCCTCCATTAGAAATTTGGAGACACAAGTGGACCAGCTGAGTAAAAGGGTCACTGAAATTCCTCCTAGTACTCTCCCAAGCAATACAGAAGAAAATCCAAAGAGAGAGTGCAAGACCATAGATTTGACCATCATGGCCGAACCTACAAGGGAGGAGGAGGACACGAATCCTAGTGAGGAAGACCTCTTGGGACGTCCAGTAACCAATAAGGAGTTCCCCTTTGAGGAACCAAAGGAATCTGAGGCTCATCTAGAGACCATAGAGATTCCATTGAACCTCCTTCTGCCCTTCATGAGCTCTGATGAGTATTCTTCCTCTGAAGAGGATGAAGAAATTACTGAAGAGCAAGTTGCTAAGTACCTTGGTGCAATCATGAAGATGAATGCCAAATTATTTGGTAATGAGACTTGGGAAGATGAACTTCCCTTGCTCACCAATGAACTAAATGCATTGGATAGGCAGAAATTGCCTCAAAAGAAACAGGATCCTGGAAAATTCTTAATACCCTGTACCATAGGCACCATGACCTTTGAGAAGGCTCTGTGTGACCTAGGGTCAGGAATAAACTTAATGCCACTCTCTGTAATGGAGAAACTTGGAATCTTTGAGGTACAAGCTGCCAGAATCTCATTAGAGATGGCAAACAACTCAAGAAAACAGGCTTATGGACAAGTAGAGGACGTGTTAGTAAAGGTTGAAGGCCTTTACATCCCTGCTGATTTCATAATCCTTGACACCGGGAAGGATGAGGTTGAATCCATCATCCTTGGAAGACCCTTCTTAGCCACAACAAGAGCTGTGATTGATGTGGATAGAGGAGAGTTAGTCCTTCAACTGAATAAGGACAACCTTGTGTTTAAAACTCAAGGATCTCCTTCTATAACCATGGAGAGGAAGCATGAAAAGCTTCTCTCACTACAGAGTCAACCAAAGCCCCCACAGTCAAACTCTAAGTTTGGTGTTGAACCCCCACATTCAAACTCTAAGTTTGGTATTGGGAGGTCCCAACAATGCTCTGAACATCTGTGAGGCTCCATGAGAGCTCACTGTCAAGCTATTGACGTTAAAGAAGCGCTTATTGGGAGGCAACCCAATGTTATTTGATTATATCTATTTTATTTTCCTTTTGTCATTTCGTGTTTTATTAGGTTGATGATCATGTGAAGTCACAAAAACTACTGAAAAATCAAAAACAGAATGAAAAACAGCTTTAAAAATAGCACACCCTGGAGGAGGAGCAGTCTGGCGTTTAAACGCCAGAAACAAGCATCTGTCTGGCGTTTTACGCCAGAAACAAGCACCAAACTGGCGTTTAACGCCAGAAACAAGCATCTGCCTAGCGTTAAACGCCAGAAACAAGCAGCAGTCTGGCATTAAACGCCAAAATTGCACAGCAAGGGCATTTTACATGCCTAATTGGAGCAGGGATGTTAAGTCCTTGACCCCACAGGATCCCCACATCTTCTTCTCTCCTCTTCATACCTTTTCATAACTCTCTTCCCCAAATACCCTTCACCAATCACCTCCATACCTCTTCCACAACCATCATACAACCCACCTACACCCACCCACTCAAATTCAAACCATCACTCCTTCCTTTTCACACATCACACCCCTTTGGCCGAATTCACATATCTCCCTCCATCTCCTCCATTTTCTTCTTCTTCTACTACTTTCTTTCTTATTTTGCTCGAGGACGAGCAAACCTTCTAAGTTTGGTGTGGTAAAAGCATTGCTTTTTTTTTTCTATAACCATTTATGGCACCTAAGGCCAGAGAAACCTCTAGAAAGAGGAAAGGGAAGACAAAAGCTTCCATCTCTGAGTCATGGGAGATGGAGAGATTCATCTCAAGGGTCCATAGCTCAGTAGTAGAGCATTTGACTGCACATCAAGAGAGCCCACTCATGGACCTCAACAAGAGCATGAGGAAATTCCTCACCATGAAATCCCTGAGATGCCTCAAGGGATGCACTTCCCTCCACAAAACTATTGAGCAAATCAACACTTCCTTAGGAGAATTAAGTTCCAACATAGGACAACTAAGGGTGGAGCACCAAGAGCACTCCATTATCCTCCATGAGATTAGAGAAGATCAAAGAGCTATGAGGGAGGAGCAACAAAGACAAGGAAGAGACATAGAGGAGCTCAAAAGCACCATTGGTTCTTCAAGAAGAGGAAGACGCCACCCTCACTAAGGTGGACTCATTCCTTAATCTCCTTGTCTATTTATTTTATTGTTTTTCAATTTTTGAGCTTTATGTTATATTTATGTTTGTGTCTTTACTATATGATCACTAGTGTCTAAGTGTCTATGCCTTAAAGTTATGAATGTCTTATGAATCCATCACCTTTCTTAAATGAAAAATGTTCTAAAAACAAAAGAACAAGAAGTACATGGTTTCGAATTCATCCTTGAAACTGGTTTAATTATTTTGATGTGGTGACAATACTTTTTATTTTCTGAATGAATGCTTGAATAGTGCATATGTCTTTTGAATTTGTTGTTTATGAATGTTAAATATGTTGGCTCTTGAAGAATAAAGAAAAGGAGACATGTTATTTGATAATCTGAAAAATCATAAAATTGATTCTTGAAGCAAGAAAAAGCAGTGAATACAAAAGCTTGCAAAAAAAAAGAGAAAAGAAAAAAATGGCAAAAAAAAAGAGAAAGAAAAAGAAAAAGCAAGCAGAAAAAGCCAAAAGCTCTTTAAACCAAAAGGCAAGAGCAAAAATCCAGTAACCCTTTAAACCAAAAGGCAAGGGTAAATAAAAAGGATCCAAGGCTTTGAGCATCAGTGGATAGGAGGGCCTAAAGGAATAAAATCCTGGCCTAAGCGGCTAAACCAAGCTGTCTCTAACCATGTGCTTGTGGCGTGAAGGTGTCAAGCCAAAAGCTTGAGACTGAGTGGTAAAAGTCGAGGTCCAAAGCAAAAATAAGAGTGTGCTTAAGAACCCTAGACACCTCTAATTGGAGACTCTAGCAAAGCTGAGTCACAATCTGAAAAGGTTCACCCAGTTAAGTGTCTGTGGCATTTATGTATCCGGTGGTAATACTGGAAAACAAAGTGCTTAGGGCCACGGCCAAGACTCATAAAGTAGCTGTGTTCAAGACTCAACATACTGAACTAGGAGAATCAATAACACTATCTGAATTCTGAGTTCCTATAGATGCCAATTATTCTGAACTTCAATGGATAAAGTGAGATGCCAAAACTATTCAAGAGGCAAAAAGCTACAAGTCCCGCTCATCTGAGTGGAGCTAAGTTTCATTGATATTTTGGAATTTATAGTATATTCTCTTCTTTTTATCCTATTTAATTTTCAGTTGCTTGGGGACAAGCAACAATTTAAGTTTGGTGTTGTGATGAGCGGATAATTTATACGCTTTTTGGCATTGTTTTTACATAGTTTTCAGTATAATTTAGTTAGCTTTTAGTATATTTTTATTAGTTTTTAATTAAAAATCACATTTCTGGACTTTACTATGAGTTTGTGTATTTTTCTGTGATTTCAGGTATTTTCTGGCTGAAATTGAGGGACTTGAGCAAAAATCAGATTCAGAGGCTGAAGAAGGACTGCAGATGCTGTTGGATTCTGACCTCCCTTCGCTCAAAGTGAATTTTCTGGAGCTACAGAACTTCAAATGGTGCGCTCTCAATTGCATTGGAAAGTAAACATCCAGCGCTTTCCAGAAATATATAATAGTCCATACTTTGCCCAGGTTTAGACGACGCAAACTGGCATTCAACGCCAGTTCCATGTTGCATTCTGGAGTTAAACGCCAGAAATAGGTTGCAAAGTGGAGTTAAACGCCAGAAACAGGTTACAAACTGGCGTTCAACTCCAAGAGAAGCCTCTACACGTGTAAAGCTCAATGCTCAGCCCAAGCACACACCAAGTGGGCCCCGGAAGTGGATTTCTGTATCATTTACTTATTTCTGTAACCCTAGTAACTAGTTTAGTATAAATAGGACTTTTTACTATTGTATTTACATCTTTAGAACATCTTTAGTTTCATCTTTAGATCAAGTTTGGGGGCTGGCCATTTGGCCATGCCTGAACCTTCATCACTTATGTATTTTCAACGGTAGAGTTTCTACACACCATGGATTAAGGTGTGGAGCTCTGCTGTTCCTCATGAATTAATACAAAGTACTATTGTTTTTCTATTCAATTCAAGCTTATTCCGATTCTAAGATATTCATTCGCACCTCAATATGAATGTGATGATCGTGACAGTCATCATCATTCCCAACCTATGAACGCGTGCCTGACAACCACTTCCGTTCTACCTTAGATTGAATGAGTATCTCTGGGATTCCTTAATCAGAATCTTCGTGGTATAAGTTAGAATCCATGGACGGCCATTCTTCAGATCCGAAAAGTCTAAACCTTGTCTGTGGTATTCCGAGTAGGATCTGGGAAGGGATGGCTGCGACGAGCTTCAAACTCGCGAGTGCTGGGCGTAGTGACAGACGCAAAAGGATCAATGGATCCTATTCCAGTATGATCGAGAACTGACAGATGATTAGCCATGCAGTGACAGCGCATTGGACCATTTTCACTGAGAGGACAGGATGTAGCCATTGACAACGGTGATGCCTAACAAACAGCTTGCCATAGAAAGGAGTATGAATTATTGGATGAAGACAACAGGAAAGCAGAGATTCAGGAGGAACGAACGCATCTCTATACGCTTATCTGAAATTCTCACCAATGAATTACATAAGTATCACTATCTTTATTTTATATTTTATTTATCTTTTAATTATCAAATATCCATAACCATATGAATCTGCCTGACTGAGATTTGCAAGATGACCATAGCTTACTTCAAGCCGACAATCTCCGTGGGATCGACCCTTACTCATGTAAGGTTTATTACTTGGACGACCCAGTGCACTTGATGGTTAGTTGTGTGAAGTTGTGACAAAGAACTAAGATTATAAACGTGCGTATTAAATTTTAGCGCCGTTACCAAGGAATGAACCGTCACGATTTCCGCGCACCAAGTTTTTGGCGCCGTTGTCGGGGATTGTTCGAGTTTGGACAACTGACGGTTCATCTTGTTGCTCATATTAGGTAATTTTATTTTAATTTTAAGCTTTTTGTTTTTATTATTCTTATTTTTGAAAAAATAAAAAATAAAATATAAATATTTTCAAAAATATATTTTTATTCAGAATTTTTAAGAATGAATTCTAGTGTTTCATGATGATCTATTGAATCCTGGCTGGCTGTAAGCCATGTCTAATCTTTTGGACCGGGGTTTTAACTTATCATCACAAGAGCTTGTTGATCTTCACCGATTTGGCAGTTGCACACATAGTTGTTGTATACGTGGGAGGTATCAATATCTACTGAAGCTTGGCTGGCCATTGGCCATGTCTAGTGTTTTGGACCGGAGCTTTCACTGAAAGCTTGGCTGGCTAGTAAGCCATGTCTAATTCCTGGATTGGAGCTTTAGACTAACATTGCAAGATTCCTGGAATTCTCATTAAAAATTTTGAAATCCTTATTTTCTTTTTCAAAATAATTTTCAAAAAATACAAAAAAATTTAATAAAATCATAAAAAAACCAAAAATATTTTGTGTTTCTTGTTTGAGTCTTGAGTCAAATTTTAAGTTTGGTGTCAATTGCATGTTTTTAAAATTTGTGCATTTTTCGAAAACTCATGCATGTATTCTTCATGATCTTCAAGTTGTTCTTGACATGTCTTCTTGTTTGATCTTCATATTTTCTTGTTTTGTAGCTTTTGTTGTTTTTCATATACATTTTTGCATTCATAGTGTCTAAACATGAAAAATCTCTAAGTTTGGTGACTTGCATGTTTTTTCTTTTCTTAAAAATTTTCAAAAATAAGTTCTTGGTGTTCATCTTGACATTCAAAGTGTTCTTGATGTTTATCTTGACATTCATAGTGTTCTTGCATGCATCTTTTGTTTTGATTCATAATTTTTATGTTATGTGTCATTTTTGTGTTTTTCTCTTTCATCATTAAAAATTCAAAAATAAAAAAATATCTTTCCCTTTTTCACTCATAAATTTTCGAAAATTTGAGTTGACTTTTTCAAAACTTTTTAAAATTTAGTTGTTTCTTATGAGTCAAATCAAATTTTCAATTTAAAATTTCAAATCTTTTTCAAAAATCAAATCTTTTTCATTTTTCTTTTATGATTTTCGAAAATTTCAAATTGATTTTCAAAATCTTTTTCTTTCATATTTTCAAAAATTAATGCTAACAATTAATGTGATTGATTCAAAAATTTTAAGTTTGTTACTTGCCTAGTAAGAAAGATTCAATCTTTAAACTCTAGAATCATATCTTTTTAGTTTCTTGTTAGTCAAGTAATCAACTTTGATTTCAAAATCAAATCTTTTTAAATTTCTTTTTCAAATCTTTTTCAAAATAAGTTTCAATCACATCTTTTTAAAATCAATTTCAAAATCTTTTCTAACTTCTTTTCTAACTTCCTATCTTTTAAAAATTTAATTTTCAAATCTTTTTCAAACCAATCCTATATTTTTGTTTCAATCATATCTTTTTCAAAACTACCTAACTAACTCTCTATCTCTAATTTTCGAAAATCACCTTCCTCTTTTTCAAAATTCCTTTTTAATTAATTAATTGTTTTTAATTTAATTTAATTTAATTTAATTTTTCTTTTTTTAAATTTTCGAATTCTAACCTTAATTTTAAATTAAAAACAAAAATATTTTTATTTTAGTTTATTTAATTTTCGAAATTCTTCCCCCCCCCTCATCTCTTTCTAATTATTTTATTTATCTACTAACACCTCTCTTCTTAAAAATTCGAACCCTCTCCCTCTTTCTGTGTTCGAATTTTTTTTCTTCTTACACTCACATAAACGAATCTCTATACTGTGACATAGAGGATTCCTCTTCTTTGCTGTTTTCTTCTTTTTCATATGAGCAGGAACAAGGATAAGAACATTCTTGTTGAAGCTGATCCTGAACCTGAAAGGACTCTGAAGAGGAAGCTAAGGGAAGCTAAAGCACAACTCTCTGGAAAAATTCTGACAGAACTTTTTGAAAAAGAAGGAGACATGGCCGAAAATAATAATAATGCAAGGAAGATACTTGGTGACTTTACTACACCAAATTCCAATTTACATGGAAGAAGCATCTCAACCCCTGCCATTGGAGCAAACAATTTTGAGCTGAAACCTCAATTAGTTTCTCTGATGCAACAGAATTGCAAGTTTTATGGACTTCCATCCGAAGATCCCTTTCAGTTCTTAACTGAATTCTTGCAGATCTGTGATACTGTTAAGACCAATGGGGTTGATCCCGAGGTCTACAGGCTTATGCTTTTCCCATTTGCTGTAAGAGACAGAGCTAGAATATGGTTGGATTCTCAACCTAAAGACAGCCTGAACTCTTGGGATAAGCTGGTCATGGCTTTCTTAGCCAAGTTCTTTCCTCCTCAAAATCTTAGCAAGCTTAGAGTGGATGTTCAAACCTTCAAACAAAAAGAAGGTGAATCCCTCTATGAAGCTTGGGAGAGATACAAGGAACTGACCAAAAAGTGTCCTTCTGACATGCTTTCAGAATGGACTATCCTGGATATATTCTATGATGGTCTATCTAAATTATCAAAGATGTCATTGGACCATTCTGCAGGTGGATCTATTTACCTTAAGAAAACGCCTACAGAAGCTCAAAAACTCATTGACATGGTTGCAAATAACCAGTTCATGTACACTTCTGAAAGGAATTCTGTGAGTAATGGGACGCCTCAGAGAAAGGGAGTTCTTGAAATTGATACTCTGAATGCCATATTGGCTCAGAATAAAATATTGACTCAGCAAGTCAATATGATCTCTCAGAGTCTGAATGGATTGAAGGAATCATCCAACAGTACTAAAGAGGCATCTTCTGAAGAAGAAGCTTATGATCCTGAGAACCCTGCAATAGCAGAGGTGAATTACATGGGTGAACCCCATGAAAATACCTATAATCTCTCATGGAGAAATCATCCAAATTTCTCATGGAAGAATCAACAAAAGCCTCAACAAGGCTTTAATAATGGTGGAAGAAACAGGTTTAACAATAGCAAGCCTTTTTCATCATCCACTCAGCAACAGACAGAGAATTCTGAGCAGAATCCATCTAGCTTAGCAAATATAGTCTCTGATCTATCTAAGGCCACTGTAAGTTTCATGAATGAAACAAGGTCCTCCATTAGAAATTTGGATGCACAAGTGGGCCAGCTGAGTAAAAGGGTCACTGAAATTCCTCCTAGTACTCTCCCAAGCAATACAGAAGAAAATCCAAAGAGAGAGTGCAAGACCATAGATTTGACCATCATGGCCGAACCTACAAGGTAGGAGGAGGACGCGAATCCTAGTGAGGAAAACCTCCTGGGACGTCCAGTGACCAATAAGGAGTTCCCCTTTAAGGAACCAAAGGAATCTGAGGCTCATCTAGAGACCATAGAGATTCCATTGAACCTCCTTCTGCCCTTCATGAGCTCTGATGAGTATTCTTCCTCTGAAGAGGATGAAGAAATTACTGAAGAGCAAGTTGCTAAGTACCTTGGTGCAATCCTGAAGCTGAATGCCAAATTATTTGGTAATGAGACTAGGGAAGATGAACCTCCCTTGCTCACCAATGAACTAAATGTATTGGATAGGCAGAAATTACCTCAAAAGAAACAGGATCCTGGAAAATTCTTAATACCCTGTACCATAGGCACCATGACCTTTGAGAAAGCTCTGTGTGACCTGGGGTCAGGAATAAACATAATGCCACTCTCTGTAATGGAGAAACTTGGAATCTTTGAGGTACAAGCTGCCAGAATCTCATTAGAGATGGCAGACAACTCAAGAAAACAGGCTTATGGACAAGTAGAGGACGTGTTAGTAAAGGTTGAAGGCCTTTACATCCCTACTAATTTCATAATCCTAGACACTGAGAAGGATGAGGATGAATCCATCATCATTGGAAGATCCTTCCTAGCCACAGCAAGAGCTGTGATTGATGTGGATAGAGGAGAGTTAGTCCTTCAACTGAATAAAGACAACCTTGTGTTTAAAACTCAAGGATCTCCTTCTGTAACCATGGAGAGGAAGCATGAAAAGCTTCTCTCACTGCAGAGTCAACCAAAGCCCCCACAGTCAAACTCTAAGTTTGGTGTTGGGAGGCCACAACCAAACTCTAAGTTTGGTGTTGAACCCCCACATTCAAACTCTAAGTTTGGTATTGGGAGGTCCCAACAATGCTCTGAACATCTGTGAGGCTCCATGAGAGCTCACTGTCAAGCTATTGACGTTAAAGAAGCGCTTATTGGGAGGCAACCCAATGTTATTTGATTATATCTATTTTATTTTCCTTTTGTCATTTCGTGTTTTATTAGGTTGATGATCATGTGAAGTCACAAAAACTACTGAAAAATCAAAAACAGAATGAAAAACAGCTTTAAAAATAGCACACCCTGGAGGAGGAGCAGTCTGGCGTTTAAACGCCAGAAACAAGTATCTGTCTGGCGTTTTACTCCAGAAACAAGCACCAAGCTGGCGTTTAACGCCAGAAACAAGCATCTGCCTGGCGTTAAACTCCAAAAACAAGTAGCAGTCTGGCGTTAAACGCCAGAATTGCACAGCAAGGGCATTTTACACGCCTAATTGGAGCAGGGATGTTAAGTCCTTGACCCCACTTGATCTGTGGATCCCACAGGATCCCCTCAAGATCTGTGGACCCCACAGGATCCCCACATCTTCTTCTCTCCTCTTCATACCTTTTCATAACTCTCTTCCCCAAATACCCTTCACCAATCACCTCCATACCTCTTCCACAACCATCATACAACCCACCTACACCCACCCACTCAAATTCAAACCATCACTCCTTCCTTTTCACACATCACACCCCTTTGGCCGAATTCACATATCTCCCTCCATCTCCTCCATTTTCTTCTTCTTCTACTACTTTCTTTCTTCTTTTGCTCGAGGACGAGCAAACCTTCTAAGTTTGGTGTAGTAAAAGCATTGCTTTTTTGTTTTTCCATAACCATTTATGGTACCTGGTGCACGAAATTGTGATCTCAGGCGCGGCGCCAAAAACTCTGTACGCACGTCTTAATAAATCGTTTTTCATTCACAACTTCGATACAACTAACCAGCAAGTGCACTGGGTCGTCCAGGTAATAAACCTTACGTGAGTAAGGGTCGATCCCACGGAGATTGTTGGTATGAAGCAAGCTATGGTCACCTTGTAAATCTCAGTCAGGCGGATATCAAATAGTTATTGAGTTTTCGAAAATAAATAATAAATAAATAGAAAATAAAGATAGAAACACTTATGTATATCATTGGTGAGAATTTCAGATAAAGGTATAGAGATGCTTTCGTCCCTCTGAACTTCTGCTTTCCTGCTGTCTTCATCCAATCAGTCCTACTCCTTTTCATGGCTGGCTTTATGTAAGGACATCACCATTGTCAATGGCTACTTTTCATCCTCTCTGTGAAAATGGTCCGATGCGTTGTCACTGCATGGCTAATCATCTGGAGGCATCACCGTGGGCAATGGCTGCATCCTATCCTCTTGTGAAAATGGTCCAAATGCTCTGTCACAGCACGGCTAATCATCTGAGGTTCTCAATCATACTGGAATAGGATTCACCCTCCTTTTGCGTCTGTCACTACGCCCAGACCTCGCGAGTTTGAAGTTTGTCACAGTCATTCAATCCCAGAATCCTACTTGGAATACCACAGACAAGGTTTAGACTTTCTGGATTCTCATGAATGCCGCCATCAATCTAGCTTATACCACGAAGATTCTGATTAAGAGATCCAAGAGATAATCATCCAATCTAAGGTGGAACGGAAGTGGTTGTCAGGCACGCGTTCGTGGGGGAATGATGATGATTGTCACGTTCATCACATTCATGTTGAAGTGCGAATGAATATCTTAGAAGCGGAATAAGTTGAATTGAATAGAAAAACAGTAGTACTTTGCATTAATTCATGAGGAACAGCAGAGCTCCACACCTTAATCTATGGATTGTAGAAACTCTACCGTAGAAAATACATAAGTGAAAGGTCCAGGCATGGCCGAATGGCCAGCCCCCAAAACGTGATCACAGGATCAAAACTACAATCCAGGATCTTCCAAATATGTCTAATACAATAGTAAAAAGTTCTATTTATAATAAACTAGCTACTAGGGCTTACAGAAGTAAGTAATTGATGCATAAATCCACTTCCGGGGCCCACTTGGTGTGTGCTTGGGCTGAGCTTGAATGTTACACGTGCAAAGGCTCTTTCTGGAGTTGAACGCCAGGTTGTAACGTGTTTCTGGCGTTCAACTCTGGTTCGTGACGTGTTTCTGGCGTTTAACTCCAGACTGCAGCATAGAACTGGCGTTCAACGCCCTTTTGCGTCGTCTAAACTCGGCCAAAGTATGGACTATTATATATTTCTGAAAAGCACTGAATGTCTACTTTCCAACGCAATTAGAAGCGTGCCATTTTGAGTTCTGTAGCTCTAGAAAATCCACTTTGAGTGCAGGGAGGTCAGAATCCAACAGCATCAGCAGTCCTTCTTCAACCTCTGAATCTGATTTTTGCTCAAGTCCCTCAATTTCAGCCAGAAAATACCTGAAATCACAGAAAAACACACAAACTCATAGTAAAGTCCAGAAATATGAATTTAACATAAAAACTAATAAAAACATCCCTAAAAGTAACTAGATCCTACTAAAAACATACTAAAAACAATGCCAAAAAGCGTATAAATTATCCGCTCATCACAACACCAAACTTAAATTGTTGCTTGTCCCCAAGCAACTGAAAATCAAATAGGATAAAAAGAAGAGAATATACTATAAATTCCAAACTATCAATGAAACATAGCTCCAATCAGATGAGCGGGACTTGTAGCTTTTGCCTCTTGAATAGTTTTGGCATCTCACTTTATCCATTGAAGTTCAGAATGATTAGCATCTATAGGAACTCAGAGTTCAGATAGTATTATTAATTCTCCTAGTTCAGTATGATGATTCTTGAACACAGCTATTTTATGAGTCTTGGCCGTGGCCCTAAGCACTTTGTTTTCCAGTATTACCACCGGATACATAAATGCCACAGACACATAATTGGGTGAACCTTTTCAGATTGTGACTCAGCTTTGCTAAAGTCCCCAATTAGAGGTGTCCAGGGTTCTTAAGCACACTCTATTTTTGCTTTGGACCTTGACTTTAACCGCTCAGTCTCAAGTTTTCACTTGACACCTTCACGCCACAAGCACATGGTTAGCGACAGCTTGGTTTAGCCGCTTAGGCCAAGATTTTATTCCTTTAGGCCCTCCTATCCACTGATGCTCAAAGCCTTGGGATCCTTTTTATTTACCCTTGCCTTTTGGTTTTAAGGGTTATTGGGTTTTTGCTCTTGCCTTTTGGTTTTAAGAACTTTTGGCTTTTTCTGCTTGCTTTTTCTCTCTTTTTTTTTCTATTTTTTTTCGCTATTTTTTTTCTCTTTTTTTTTCTGCAAGCTTTGTTCTTTGCTGCTTTTTCTTGCTTCAAGAATCATTTTTATGATTTTTCAGATTATCAATTAACATGTCTCTTTGTCATCATTCTTTCAAGAGCCAACATATTTAACATTCATAAACAACAACTTCAAAAGACATATGCACTGTTCAAGCATTCATTCAGAAAATAAGAAGCATTGTCACCACATCAATATAATTAAACTAAGTTCAAGGATAAATTCGAAACTCATGTACTTCTTGTTCTTTTGAATTAAAAACATTTTTCATTTAAGAGAGGTGATGGATTCATAGGACATTCATAACTTTAAGACATAGTTATTAAATACTAATGATCATGTAATAAGACACAAACTTAGATAAGCACTTAACATAAAGAAAACGAAAAACAGAGAATGTAAGAACAAGGAATGAGTCCACCTTAGTGATGGTGGCGTTTCCTTCTTGAGGAACCAATGATGTCCTTGAGCTCTTCTATGTCTCTTCCTTGTCTTTGTTGCTCCTCCCTCATTGCTTTTTGATCTTCTCTAATTTCATGGAGGATGATGGAGTGCTCTTGATGTTCCACCCTTAGTTGCTCCCAATTGTGTGGGGAAAAATGTATCCCCTGAGGTATCTCAGGGATCTCTTGATTTGCAGCCACATGTTCTACCACTGAGCTATAGACCCTTGAGATGAATCTTTCCATCTCCCATGACTCGGAGGTGGAAGCCTTTGTCTTCCCTTCCCCTTTTCTAGAGGTTTCTCCGGTCTTAGGTGCCATCAATGGTAATGGAAAAAAAAAAGCTTATGCTTTTACCACACCAAACTTAGAATGTTGCTCGCCCTCGAGCAAAAGAAGAAAGAATGGAAGAAGAAGAGGAAGATATGGAGGAGATGGAGGGATGTGTGTATGGATGTGAGTGGTGAATGGAAAACAGAAGGGATGACCATGAATGGAGAGAGAGAGGGTGAGGTGGGTGGGGATCCTGTGAGATTCACAGATCCTGAGATGATCCTGTGGTGTCTACAGATCCTGAGGTGTCAAGGATTTACATCCCTGCACCCATTAGGCATGTAAAACGCCTTTGCATACAATTCTGGCGTTTAAACGCTGAATTGATGCTTGTTCTGGGTGTTCAGCGCCCAGATGCAGCATATTTCTGGCGTTGAACGCCAGCCAGATGCTTGTTTCTGGCGTTCAGCGCCAGCTCTTCTTCACTGTGCATTTCTGGCGTCTGAAAGCCAGGATGCTGCTTGTTTCTGGCGTTCAATGCCAGAAACATGCTCTGTTCTGGCGTTGAACGCTAGACAGATACTCCTTACTGGCGTTTAAACGCCAGTGAGATCCTCCTCCAGGGTGTGATTTTTCTTCTACTGTTTTTGATTCTGTTTTCAATTTTTATATTTATTTTGTGACTCCACATGATCATGAACCTAATAAAATATGAAAAACAATGAAAATAAAAATTAGATAAATAAAAATTGGGTTGCCTCACAACAAGCGCTTCTTTAATGTCAATAGCTTGACAGTGGGCTCTCATGGAGCTTCACAGATGTTCAGAGCATTGTTGAGACTCCCCGACACCAAACTTAGAGTTTGACTGTGGGGGCTCTGGTTGACTCTGTTTTGAAAGAAGCTTACTGTGCCTCTTTTCCATGTTTACAGAAGGATGACCTTGAGTTTTAAACTCAAGGGAGTCCTCATTCAATTGAAGAACTAGTTCACCTCTGTTAACATCAATCACAGCTCTTGCTGTGGCTAGGAAGGGTCTTCCAAGGATGATGGATTCATCCTCATCCTTCCCAGTATCTAGGACTATGAAATCAGCAGGGATGTAAAGGCTTTCAACCTTTACTAACACGTCCTCTACTTGTCCATAAGCCTGTTTTCTTGAATTGTCTGCCATCTCTAATGAGATTTTAGCAGCTTGCACCCCAAAGATTCCCAGTTTCTCTATTACAGAGAGGGGCATGAGGTTTATCCCTGAACCAAGGTCACACAGAGCCTTTTCAAAGATTATGGTGCCTATGGTACAAGGAATTAGGAACTTTCCAGGATCCTGTTTCTTCTGAGGCAATGTCAGTTGATCCAGATCACTCAGTTCATTGGTGAACAAGGGAGGTTCATCTTTCCAAGTCTCAATACCAAATAATTTGGCATTCAGCTTCATGATTGCACCAAGGTACTTGGTAACTTGCTCCTCAGTAACATTCTCATTCTCTTCAGAAGAGGAATACTCATCAGAGCTCATGAATGGCATATGGAGGTTTAATGGAATCTCTATGGTCTCTAGTTGAGTCTCGGAGTCCTTTGGTTCCTCAGAGGGAAACTCCTTATTGATCACTGGACGTCCCAGGAGGTCTTCCTCCTTGGGATTCACGTCCTCCCCTTCTTCCTTGGATTCGGCCATGATGGTTATATCAATGGCCTTGCACTCTCCTTTTGGATTTTCTTCTGTATTACTTGGGAGAGTACTAAGAAGGATTTCAGTGATCCTTTTACTCAGCTGGCCCACTTGTGCATTCAAATTTCTAATGGAGGACCTTGTTTCATTCATGAAACTCACAGTGGCCTTAGATAGATCAGAGACTAAGTTTGCTAAATTAGAAGTATTTTGTTCAGAGTTCTCTGTCTGTTGCTGAGTGGATGATGGAAAAGGCTTGCTATTGTTAAACCTATTTATTCCACCATTATTAAAGCCTTGTTGAGGCTTTTGATCCTTCCATGAGGGATTTGGATGATTTCTCCATGAGGGATTATAGGTGTTTCCATAAGGTTCACCTAAGTAATTTACCTCTGCTATTGCAGGGTTCTCAGGATCATAGGCCTCTTCTTCAGAAGGCGCCTCTTGAGTACTGTTGGATGCAGCTTGCATTCCATTCAGACTTTGAGAAATCATATTGATTTGCTGAGTCAATATTTTATTCTGAGCCAATATGGCATTCAGAGTATCAATTTTAAGAACTCCCTTCTTCTGAGGCGTCCCATTACTCACAGGATTCCTCTCAGAAGTGTACATGAACTGGTTATTAGCAACCATGTCAATGAGTTCTTGAGCTTCTGCAGGTATTTTCTTTAGGTGAATGGATCCACCTGCAGAAGTATCCAATGACATCTTAGCTAATTCAGACAGACCATCATAAAATATATCCAGGATGGTCCATTCTGAAAGCATGTCAGAAGGACACTTTTTGGTCAGTTGCTTGTATCTCTCCCAAGCTTCGTAGAGGGATTCACCTTCTTTCTGTCTAAAGGTTTGAACATCCATTCTAAGCTTGCTCAGCTTTTGAGGAGGAAAGAACTTGGCTAAGAAAGCCGTGACCAGCTTATCCCAAGAGTTCAGGCTATCTTTGGGTTGAGAGTCCAACCACACTCTAGCTCTGTCTCTTACAGCAAAAGGGAAAAGCATGAGCCTGTAGACTTCAGGATCTACTCCATTAGTCTTAACAGTATCACAGATTTGCAAAAATTCAGTTAAGAACTGAAAAGGATCTTCAGATGGAAGTCCATGAAACTTGCAGTTCTGCTGCATCAGAGAAACTAATTGAGGTTTCAGCTCAAAGTTGTTTGCTCCAATGGTAGGGATGGAGATGCTTCTTCCATGTAAATTGGAATTAGGTGCAGTAAAGTCACCAAGCATCCTCCTTGCATTATTATTATTTTCGGCTGCCATCTCCTCTTCTTGTTCGAAAATTTCTGAAAGGTGCTTGCTGGATTGTTGTAATTTAGCTTCTCTTAGTTTCCTCTTCAGAGTTCTTTTAGGTTCTGGATCTGCTTCAACAAGAATGTTCTTGTCCTTGCTACTGCTCATATGAAAAAGGAGGGACAGAAAAATAATAATAATAGGGATTCTTTTTACCACAGTATAGAGGTCCCTGTGTGAGTAGAAGAAAAGAAGAAGAAAAGAATGTAATGTAAGGAAAGAGACACAAGGGTGAGGAGAGCAGAGATGTGAGATGAAGAGAAGTGTTAGTAGATGAATAAATAAATAGAAGGAGATGAGAGAGAAAGAGAATTTTCGAAAATTATTTTTGAAAAATGGTTAGTGATTTTCGAAAATAGCTTTTGAAAAAGGTTAGTAATTTTCAAAAATTAGGAATAAAATTAAAATCAAAAATTAAAATAATTAGTTAATTAAAAAGAATTTTTGAAAAAAAGGGAGATATTTTCGAAAATTAGAGAGAGAGAGAGAGACTTAGTTAGGTAGTTTTGAAAAAGATAAGAAACAAACAAAAAGTTAGTTAGTTAGTTGAAACAAATTTGAAAATCAATTTTGAAAAGATAAGAAGATAAGAAGTTAGAAAAGATATTTTAAAATCAAATTTTTGAAAAAGATATGATTTTGAAAAAGATAAGATAAAAAGATATTTTTGAAAAGATATGATTGAAATTAGTTTTGAAAAAGATTTGATTTTTAAAATCACAATTAATGACTTGATTCACAAGAAATCACAAGATATGATTCTAGAGCTTAAAGTTTGAATCTTTCTTAGCAAGCAAGTAACAAACTTGAAATTTTTGAATCAAAACATTAATTGATGATGTTATTTTCGAAAATTATGTGATAAAGATAAGAAAAAGATTTTTGAAAAATATTTTTAAAATTTTCAAAAATAACTAAGAAAAATGAAAAAGATTTTATTTTTGAAAAAGATTTTGAAAAAGATAAGATTTTTAAATTAAAAATTTGATTTGACTCATAGAAAACAACTGGATTTTAAAAATTTTTGAAAAAGTCAACTCAAATTTTTGAAATTTATGAGTGAAAAAGGGAAAGATATTTTTTTTATTTTTGAATTTTTAATGATGAAAGAGAAAAACATGAAAATGATGTAATGCATGAAAATTTTGGATCAAAACAATGAATGCATGCAAGAATGCTATGAATGTCAAGATGAACACCAAGAACACTTTGAAGATCATGATGAACATCAAGAACATATTTTTGAAAAATTTTTTATGCAAAGAAAACATGCAAGACACCAAACTTAGAAATCTTTGATGCTTAGACTCTATGGATGCAAAAATGCACATGAGAAACAAGAAAATACACAAAACAAGAAAACATCAAGATCAAACAAGAAGATTTATCAAGAACAACTTGAAGATCATGAAGAACACTATGAATGCATGAATTTTTCGAAAAATGCAAGATGAACATGCAATTGACACCAAACTTAAAATTTGACTCAAGACTCAAACAAGAAACACAAAATATTTTTTATTTTTATGACTTTCTAATTTTTTTTTGTACTTTTCGAAAATTATTTGTGAAAAAGAAAAATAAGGATTCCAAAATTTTTAATATGAATTCAGGAATCTTGCATTCTTAGTCTAAAGCTCCAATCTGAGGGTTAGACATGGCTTAATAGCCAGTCAAGCTTTAGCATATAAATCTTTTGGATCTGGAACAGCAGCAGGTGGATTAGCAATAACTAGCTTGCTCTTGATAATGTTGGGTTGGAATCCCCAGTCCAAATGAATTTAGACATGGCTTTACAGCCAGTCAGGCTTCAACATGCTTCATGAAATACTAGAATTCATTCTTAAAAATTCTGAAGAACATAATAAAAATTTTGAAAAGAATTTTTATTTTTTTTTACGAAAACAGATGAGAAATTTTTGAAAGATTTTTGAAAAATTTTTGAAAATAAAACAAAAAGAAAATTACCTAATCTGAGCAACATGATGAACCGTCAGTTGTCCAAACTCGAACAATCCCCGGCAACGGCGCCAAAAACTTGGTGCACAAAATTGTGATCTCAGGCAACGGCGCCAAAAACTCTGTACGCACGTCTTAATAAATCGTTTTTCATTCACAACTTCGATACAACTAACCAGCAAGTGCACTGGGTCGTCCAAGTAATAAACCTTACGTGAGTAAGGGTCGATCCCACAGAGATTGTTGGTATGAAGCAAGCTATGGTCACCTTGTAAATCTCAGTCAGGCGGATATCAAATAGTTATGGAGTTTTCGAAAATAAATAATAAATAAATAGAAAATAAAGATAGAAACACTTATGTATATCATTGGTGAGAATTTCAGATAAAGGTATAGAGATGCTTTCGTCCCTCTGAAGTTCTGCTTTCCTGCTGTCTTCATCCAATCAGTCCTACTCCTTTCCATGGCTGGCTTTATGTAAGGACATCACCATTGTCAATGGCTACTTTTCATCCTCTCTGTGAAAATGGTTCGATGCGCTGTCACTGCATGGCCAATCATCTGGAGGCATCACCGTGGGCAATGGCTGCATCCTATCCTCTTGTGAAAATGGTCCAAATGCTCTGTCACAGCACGGCTAATCATCTGAGGTTCTCGATCATACTGGAATAGGATTCACCCTCCTTTTGCGTCTGTCACTACGCCCAGCACTCGCGAGTTTGAAGTTCGTCACAGTCATTCAATCCTAGAATCCTACTCGGAATACCACAGACAAGGTTTAGACTTTCCGGATTCTCATGAATGCCGCCATCAATCTAGCTTATACCACGAAGATTCTGATTAAGAGATCCAAGAGATAATCATCCAATCTAAGGTGGAACGGAAGTGGTTGTCAGGCACACGTTCGTGGGGGAATGATGATGATTGTCACGTTCATCACATTCATGTTGAAGTGCGAATGAATATCTTAGAAGCAGAATAAGTTGAATTGAATAGAAAAACAGTAGTACTTTGCATTAATTCATGAGGAACAGCAGAGCTCCACACCTTAATCTATGGAGTGTAGAAACTCTACCGTAGAAAATACATAAGTGAAAGGTCCAGGCATGGCCAAATGGCCAACCCCCAAAACGTGATCACAGGATCAAAAATACAATCCAGGATCTTCCAAAGATGTCTAATACAATAGTAAAAAGTTCTATTTATAATAAACTAGCTACTAGGGTTTACAGAAGTAAGTAATTGATGCATAAATCCACTTCCGAGGCCCACTTGGTGTGTGCTTGGGCTGAGCTTGAATGTTACACGTGCAGAGGCTCTTTCTGGAGTTGAACGCCAAGTTGTAACGTATTTCTGGCGTTCAACTCTGGTTCGTGACGTGTTTCTGGCGTTTAACTCCAGACTGCAGCGTAGAACTGGCGTTCAACGCCCTTTTGCGTCATCTAAACTCGGCCAAAGTATGAACTATTATATATTGCTGGAAAGCCCTGGATGTCTACTTTCCAACTCAATTAAAAGCGCGCCATTTTGAGTTCTGTAGCTCCAGAAAATCCACTTTGAGTGCAAAGAGGTCAGAATCCAACAGCATCAGCAGTCCTTCTTCAACCTCTGAATTTGATTTTTGCTCAAGTCCCTCAATTTCAGCCAGAAAATACCTGAAATCAAAGAAAAATACACAAACTCATAGTAAAGTCCATAAATGTGAATTTAACATAAAAACTAATAAAAACATCCCTAAAAGTAACTAGATCCTACTAAAAACATACTAAAAATAATGCCAAAAAGCGTATAAATTATCCGCTCATCAGTACCTAAGGCCAGAGAAACCTCTAGAAAGAGGAAAGGGAAGACAAAAGCTTCCACCTTCGAGTCATGGGAGATGGAGAGATTCATCTCAAGGGTCCATAGCTCAGTAGTAGAGCATTTGACTACACATCAAGAGAGCCCACTCATGGACCTCAACAAGAGCATGAGGAAATTCCTCACCATGAAATCCCTGAGATGCCTCAAGGGATGCACTTCCCTCCACAAAACTATTGGGAGCGAATCAACACTTCCTTAGGAGAATTAAGTTCCAACATGGGACAACTAAGGGTGGAGCACCAAGAGCACTCCATCATCCTCCATGAGATTAGAGAAGATCAAAGAGCTATGAGGGAGGAGCAACAAAGACAAGGAAGAGACATAGAGGAGCTCAAAAGCACCATTGGTTCTTCAAGAAGAGGAAGACGCCACCCTCACTAAGGTGGACTCATTCCTTAATCTCCTTGTCTATTTATTTTATTGTTTTTCGATTTTTGAGCTTTATGTTATATTTATGTTTGTGTCTTTACTATATGATCACTAGTGTCTAAGTGTCTATGCCTTAAAGTTATGAATGTCCTATGAATCCATCACCTTTCTTAAATGAAAAATGTTCTAAAAACAAAAGAACAAGAATTACATGGTTTCGAATTCATCCTTGAAACTGGTTTAATTATTTTGACGTGGTGACAATACTTTTTGTTTTCTGAATGAATGCTTGAACAGTGCATATGTCTTTTGAATTTGTTGTTTATGAATGTTAAATATGTTGGCTCTTGAAGAATAAAGAAAAGGAGACATGTTATTTGATAATCTGAAAAATCATAAAATTGATTCTTGAAGCAAGAAAAAGCAGTGAATACAAAAGCTTGCAAAAAAAAAAGAGAAAAGAAAAAATGGCGAAAAAAAAAGAGAAAGAAAAAGAAAAAGCAAGCAGAAAAAGCCAAAAGCTCTTTAAACCAAAAGGCAAGAGCAAAAATCCAGAAACCCATTAAACCAAAAGGCAAGGGTAAATAAAAAGGATCCAAGGCTTTGAGCATCAGTGGAGAGGAGGGCCTAAAGGAATAAAATCCTGGCCTAAGCGGCTAAACCAAGCTGTCCCTAACCATGTGCTTGTGGCGTGAAGGTGTCAAGCCAAAAGCTTGAGACTGAGCGGTTAAAGTCGAGGTCCAAAGCAAAAAGAAGAGTGTGCTTAAGAACCCTGGACACCTCTAATTGGGAACTCTAGCAAAGTTGAGTCACAATCTAAAAAGGTTCATCCAGTTATGTGTCTGTGGCATTTATGTATCCGGTGATAATACTGCAAAACAAAGTGCTTAGGGCCACGGCCAAGACTCATAAAGTAGCTGTGTTCAAGAATCAACATACTGAACTAGGAGAATCAATAACACTATCTGAATTCTGAGTTCCTATAGATGCCAATCATTCTGAACTTCAATGGATAAAGTGAGATGCCAAAACTATTCAAGAGGCAAAATGCTACAAGTCCCGCTCATCTGATTGGAGCTAAGTTTCATTGATATTTTGGAATTTATAGTATATTCTCTTCTTTTTATCCTATTTGATTTTCAGTTGCTTGGGGACAAGCAACAATTTAAGTTTGGTGTTGTGATGAGCGGATAATTTATACGCTTTTTGGCATTATTTTTACATAGTTTTCAGTATAATTTAGTTAGTTTTTAGTATATTTTTATTATTTTTTAATTAAAAATCACATTTCTGGACTTTACTATGAGTTTGTGTGTTTTTCTGTGATTTCAGGTATTTTCTGGCTGAAATTGAGGGACTTGAGCAAAAATCAGATTCAGAGGCTGCAGAAGGACTGCAGATGCTGTTGGATTCTGACCTCCCTGCACTCAAAGTGGATTTTCTGGAGCTACAGAACTCTAAATGGCACGCTCTCAATTGAGTTGGAAAGTAGACATCCAGGACTTTCCAGAAATATATAATAGTCCATACTTTGCCCAAGTTTAGACGACACAAACTGGCGTTCAACGCCAATTTCATGTTGTATTCTGGAGTTAAACGCCAGAAACAGGTTACAAAGTGGAGTTAAATGCCAGAAACAGGATACAAACTGGCGTTCAACTCCAAGAGAAGCCTCTAAACATGTAAAGCTCAATGCTCAGCCCAAGCACACATCAAGTGGGCCCCGGAAGTAGATTTCTGCATCATTTACTTATTTCTGTAACCCTAGTAACTAGTTTAGTATAAATTGGACTTTTTACTATTGTATTTACATCTTTGGAACATCTTTAGTTTCATCTTTAGATCACGTTTGGGGGCTGGCCATTCGGCCATGCCTGAACCTTCATCACTTATGTATTTTCAACGGTAGAGTTTCTACACACCATGGATTAAGGTGTGGAGCTCTGCTGTTCCTCACGAATTAATACAAAGTACTATTGTTTTTCTATTCAATTCAAGCTTATTCCGATTCTAAGATATTCATTCGCACCTCAATATGAATGTGATGATCATGACAGTCATCATCATTCCCAACCTATGAACGCGTGCCTGACAACCACTTCCGTTCTACCTTAGATTGAATGAGTATCTCTGGGATTCCTTAATCAGAATCTTTGTGGTATAAGTTAGAATCCATGGACGGCCATTCTTGAGATCCGGAAAGTCTAAACCTTGTTTGTGGTATTCCGAGTAGGATCTGGGAAGGGATGGCTGCGACGAGCTTCAAACTCGCGAGTGCTAGGCGTAGTGATAGACACAAAAGGATCAATAGATCCTATTCCTGTAAGATCGAGAACTGACAGATGATTAGCCATACAGTGACAGCGCATTGGACCATTTTCACTGAGAGGACATGATGTAGCCATTGACAACGGTGATGCCTAACAAACAGCTTGCCATAGAAAGGAGTATGAATGATTGGATGAAGACAACAGGAAAGTAGAGATTCAGGAGGAACGAACGCATCTCTATACGCTTATCTGAAATTTTCACCAATGAATTACATAAGTATCACTATCTTTATTTTATATTTTATTTATCTTTTAATTATCAAATATCCATAACCATATGAATCTGCCTGACTGAGATTTGCAAGATGACCATAGCTTGCTTCAAGCCGACAATCTCCGTGGGATCGACCCTTACTCACGTAAGGTTTATTACTTGGATGACCCAGTGCACTTGCTGGTTAGTTGTGTGAAGTTGTGACAAAGAACTAAGATTATAAACGTGCGTATTAAGTTTTAGCGCCTTTACCAAGGAATGAACCGTCACGATTTTCGCGCACCAATACCACAAGCCATAATCACTAGTTCCCTTAATGTATCTAATGATGCCCTTAACGGCTGAAAGATGGGATTCTTTTGGGTGAGATTGAAACCTTGAGCATACACCCACATTTTGAACAACATCCGGTCTAAAGGAGGTAAGGTACATAAGTGAACCTATCATTCCTCTATATCTTGTTTCATCCATATCCTTGCCATCATCATCCTTTTCAAGTTTTGTGTTGGGATGCATTGGAGTTCCCATTGGTTTGGAACTTTCTAGGCCAAATTTTTTGATAAGTTCTTTTGCATACTTTCCTTGGTGAATAAAGGTACCACTAGGATTTTGTTTAATTTGGAGGCCAAGAAAGAAATTTAGCTCTCCCATTAAACTCATCTCAAACTCACTAGTCATGAGTTTTCCAAACTCTTCACACAAGGACTCATTGGCCGATCCAAACACAATGTCATCCACATAAACTTGAACTAGGAGGATATCATCATTAGATCCTTTAATAAATAAAGTAGTGTTGGTGGTTCCCCTTTGAAATTGATTATCTAACAAAAAGGCACTAAGCCTTTCATACCAAGCTCTTGGAGCTTGTCTAAGACCATAAAGAGCCTTAGAGAGTTTGAAAACATGGTTTGAAAATTCTTTATCTTCAAAACCGGGGGGTTGTGCCACAAACACTTCTCTATCAATAAAGCCATTAAGAAAAGCACATTTTACATCCATTTGAAACATTTTAAAACCCTTATGGGCAGCATAGGCAAGAAGCAACCTAATTGCTTCCATTCTTGCTACCGGAGCAAAAGACTCATCAAAATCTATACCCTCTTCTTGATCGTAACCTTGGGCCACTAATCTAGCCTTGTTACAAACAACTTTTCCATCCTCACCTAATTTATTTTTGAACACCCACTTAGTACCCGTAACTTTCTTACCATCTGAATGTGGTACTAGTGTCCAAACCTCATTCTTGTCGAATTGAGCAAGCTCCTCTTGCATGGCTTTGACCCATGATAGATCTTCAAGAGCTTGTTTTACATTGTTGGGCTCCAATTGTGACAAGAGGGCAAAATTGCTTGGTTCGGATTGCCTTTTGGTTGAGGATCTTGTTGTTACACCTTGAGAGGGATCACCAATGATAAAGTCATGAGGATAACCCCTCATGGACTTCCATTCTCTGGGCTTCCGGATTGGTGTTGAGCTTTGATGAGCTTTTGGGGGTCTCACTGTTTCAGTTTTTCGTGCTGGCTCAGGAGAAAAAATGGAAATGTCTCCTCCAATATGACGAGACAAAACTGGACTAGCAGATTCTTCATTTTGAGCAGACTTGGAATTTTCTTTACTTGTTCCAGCTTCTTCACAATCTGAATCATTATCTATCACAGTACTGGGAATTAAATTAGAATCACAAAAAGTAACATGTATGGATTCCTCTATGGTCCTATGTTCCTTGAGATAAATCCTATAGGCCTTGCTAGTGGTTGAGTATCCAACAAATATCCCTTCATAGGATTTTGGATCAAATTTACCAAGATTTTCTTTATTATTAAGTACAAAACATTTGCATCCAAAAACATGAAAATACTTAAGATTTGGAGGGGTTCCTTTCCATAGCTCATAGGGTGTTTTCTTCAACCCTTTTCTAATAATTGTCCTATTCAAAATGTAACAAGCTGTATTTACAGCTTCAGCCCATAGAAATTTAGGAATCTCATTCTCACAAAGCATGGCCCTAGTCATCTCTTGAAGGCTTCTATTCCTTATCTCAACCACCCCATTTTGTTGAAGGGTTCTAGGGCATAAAAAGTTATGAGCAATTCCAAAGTCATCACAGAATTTTTCAAAGTCTTGGTTTTCAAATTCTCTTCCGTGATCACTTCTCAAATGGGCAATTTTTAAATCTTTTTCATTCTGAATTTTCTTGCAAAGGGTTGAGAAGGCATGAAAAGCATCATTTTTATGAGCAAGAAAAAGTACCCAACCAAATCTAGAGTAATCATCTACCACCACTAGACCATAGTATTTACCTCCTAAACTTTGAGTCCTTGTTGGACCAAAAAGATCAATGTGTAACATCTCTAATGGCCTTTTGGTTGAGATTCCATCTTTTGGTTTAAAAGAGGATTTTACTTGTTTGCCCAATTGGCAAGCATCACAAGTAAGATCCTTATCAAATTTGATATTTGGAATTCCTCTAACCAAATTTTTCTTAACTAGCTTAGAAATTTGGTACATGCTAGCATGACCCAACTTTCTATGCCATAGCCATTTTTCATATTCAAGAGAAGCAAAACATGTTACATTTTGTTCTTTCAAGTCCTCAAGAGTCAATCCATACACATTATTGCACCTTTTAGCCTCAAATAAAATATCCCCAGATTTTTCACAAACAACCAAACACGCAAAATTTCTAAAAATAACTTCAAAACCTAGATCACACAATTGGCTTACACTAAGTAAATTATGTTTCAAACCATTTACAAAAAGAACATCATTTATACAAGATGAAAAGCTTTTACCAACTTTTCCAACAGCCACTATCTTTCCTTTAGCATCATCACCAAAAGTGACAAATCCTCCATCATATTCATCAAGCTTTATGAAGAAGGTTGTCTTTCCAGTCATATGCCTAGAGCATCCACTGTCCATATACCACATATTCTCCTTCCGTTTGGATGCTAGGCACACCTACAAAACAAGCTCAAGTGACCTTAGGTATCCAAATTTTTTTGGATCCTTTCACGTTAAACCATCTCTTATGTCCTAAGCCATTGTAATCAATAACAACTTTGTAAACTTTATCACCAATCATCCTTTCACCAAAAAAATATTGAATGGGAAAGTGTCCATTTCGGTTACATAGCCAACAAAACCTTGGAGTTGCTGTTTTGTTAAAGCTTGTTGGGTTTTGAAACCTTGTATCATTGGAAGATGAGGCAATGTTTTCAAAATAAGGTTTCTCAACAGATTTATGGAACCCCAAGCCAGCTTTATCATAAAGAGGTTTTTAACTAACTAGCCAAGATTTGATTTAGATTTTCAAAACTTTGAGTGAACTTGGCTAAGTCATCTTTAAGTCTTTTGACCTCTTTAAGCAACCCTTCATTTTCTTTAAAACAGTTTACATATGCAACAACTGAATGGTCACTTTCACAGCTCCTGAGTTGGGCTTTTAACTGCTTATTTTCTTCAACAAGATCACAAGCAGTTTTGACCTCCCTTACTTTTTCTTTGAGAAAACTATTTTCTACTTTAAGGATGGTGATTTGTTGTTCAAGATCTTGGTTATCCAACAAGAAGCATCTTATTTTTTCAGAAAGATGATCTATCATAAGATGAAGAGATTCAGTGTCAGGGTTAGGAATGATTACCTGTTCAATGTGATCAGCCATAAAACATGGTTGAGACTTTGTTTCAAATTCTTCATCGTCTTCTGAGTCATTTTCCAGATCCTCCCATGATGCCATCAGTCCCTTTTTCTTTCCTTTTTTCGGCTTTTCTTCCTTCTTCAACTTAGGGCAGTCGGATTTGAAATGTCCCATTTCCTTACAGTTGTAGCATGTCACCTTGCTGAAATCTTTCTTTTGCTTTCTTGAACTGCCTCCTTTGCCCCTCTCCTTGAGCTTCACCATTTTCCTGAATTTTTTGGCAAACAATACAAATTCATTTTCAGAATCACTGGATTCATCATCTAGGGGGTTAGTCACAGATGTAAAAGCAATTCCTTTCTTTTTTGAATCTTTTTTCAAATAAGTGTTTTCAAAAGCAAGTAAATTTCCTCTCAAGTCATCATATGTCATGGAGTCAAGACCACTACTCTCAGAAATTATTAAAGTTTTTGTTTTCCACTCTTTTGTGAGACATCTCAACACTCTTCTCACAAGCACAGATTCAGGATACTTGATTCCCATAGCATCCAAGCCGACAATGATGATGTTGAAGCGCTCAAACAATTCATCAATGGATTCTCCTTCCTTCATTGCAAACATTTCATACTCTCTGTTTAACATATCTATCTTGGTTTTCTTTACAATGGTGGTTCCTTCATGAGTAACTAGAAGTTTGTCCCAGATTTCCTTTGCCGTTGTGCATCGTGATACCCGTCGGTATTCCTCGAAACTGATAGCACAATTGAGTAAGTTGATGGCCTTGGCGTTGAGTTCAACCTTCTTTCTGTATTCTTTGGTCCAGCTTGCTTCTAGTTTAAGAGAGACAACTCCTTCAGCACTTGTGACGGTTGGATATTGAGGACCTTCCAGGATAATCTTCCAAAGTCTGTAATCCACTGCTTGCACAAAGATCTTCATTCTCTCCTTCCAATAGGTGTAGTTTTTCCCATTGAAAAGAGAGGGTTTGTTGCTTGATTGTCCTTCAGTCAGGTTGTAGGACACCAGATTTGAGCCACTGTTTTCTGCCATCTGGATCTTTTCTCCAAGTTGCAAAGCTTGATCTCTTTGAGACCAAGCTCTGATACCAATTGATAGTTTTCAGTGGCTAAGAGAAGGGGGGGTTGAATTTAGCCCCTTTTCTCTTGACAACAATTGCTGGTCTTTGAAACAACTTCTGGAGAATTTGTCTTTTTGTCTCGTAACCAGCCACGAGACTTTTTCTTTTGTCTCGTACCCAGCCACGAGACTTTTCTTTTTGTCTCGTTGAACAGCACGAGATATTTTTCAGTTTTATCTCCTGTGTAGCAGAAACAGAAATGGAGTAGAAGATAGAGAAAATTACACCCAGATATATCCTGGTTTAGCTGCTAAGTGCAGTGCAGCCTACATCCAATCTCCATCACAAAGATGATGGAATTTCACTATAATCATTCTTGATTACAAACACCAATTCTCCCTAGGAACTACCCTTCCTATCCGGGACAAGTCCAGAATCTAAACCCCAATCCTGAACTTGACTTGGTCACAACCAAGCTTTCAACTGCTAAGTGCTAACCTAACTTGCAAGGGGATTCCCACAGAATCATGAAATACAACTCAGATGTACAAAGGACCTCTAAGGACATCTATGGATTTTTCTTTTAATTTTGCACTCTCTGCATTTTTTCGCTCTATGGATTTTTCATTACAAACCTCACTGTTTGCCTTTTTCCATGAGACTCAAGACAGACAAAATTAAACAGAAAATTATAAAACAGAAAACATTGAAGGAGAAAAAATTCTGTTAGCTTAGGTAGCTCTGAGAATCCTGTGCTTTGCACTCTCACTCTTTTCTCCTTAAATCAAACCCTGACTGTTCACCCTTACTTATAGGGAGAAGGCTCCAAGGTTGAACCCAAAACAAACCAAGCTAATCTTCTTCTTCTTCTTCAAAAACAGAACCGGTTCGGCCAGAGAGAGAGAGAAGAGATAACCCATGCAAAATCCAACATGCAATTACCTCTAGTCCTTCCTTGGTCACCAACAATCATCAATCCGGGCCTTCCATCTTGTCTTGCACTCCAAGATGAACTCCTAGCCCTTGATGCTTCATGATGATGATAGCTTCATCTACTCCAATCTCTGCCTCCTCCATCACGTAGCCACTGTAGCTACCTCCTGTGGTGGTTGAGCAGAATCAGAGACAAGCCATCCTTCCAAGGATCTTCTTCTTTGACCGAGATCTTCTCTTCTATTTTTGGGTATGAAGAAGCCAATATCTCTTCACCAAATCTTACCACAAGTGATAAGAATCTTAGCTACAGCATACTTTTAGTTTTCTTTTTCTTGCCATCATTGTGATGGTCTTGTAGCGTGTATCTTCTTCTCTTCGGTGGTTAGCTTTAGCTTCCATGGTTTGCTGTGTAATGACCGAATAGAGAAGAAAGAAATGAGAGAAAGGAAAAGAAAAAGCACTTAAGTGATCTTGACAAATTAATTAAAAATGATTTGCTTTTACTTCCCTTTGCTTTAGGTAGCGTGCCTCATTAAGGCAAACCATCAAATCAATAACAATTTCTCTCTCATTGTTCCAAGGTCTGCATTAACTGTCCTTAATAAAATTTTGAATTCCATTACTTGAAGGAAAGAATGAGATCCGTTAGGAGCAATGAAACTTTGCTTTCTTTGCTTAATAGTTTCGGATCAAACTTTGGTCTTTTTAGCAAAGATTTCAATTGGGCTTGTAGTAATAATAATTCAAACTGGCCCAACAAATAAAATACTTCAGCCATCATTCAAAAAATGATATGGTACAAGGTTAAAATTTTTTGATTTCATTGGGCTTAGGTTCTTTTCTTTTCTTTTCGGTCCAACACTAAAATCTGCACACACAAAAATTATTAATTAAACAAGTATAATTTAAAATCAAATTAATAATTTTTATAATTAATTGTTTTGATAATATTTATTCATCATCAAATTAAATTAGAATTTTCCAAACTCATCAACATAAAGTTCTTTTTTTACGAAATACTTAATTATATTAAGATATTATTAATTAATGTTATTATACAATTATATCTTATTTACACATTATACATTTAAGTAAATATTATATTTTATTAATTTAAATAAAAATCCCTTTTCATACACTTCGATTTAATCAAACCATATTTTTATATACGGAAATATTTAGTAACCAAAGAAAATCAGCCAAAAATAACCATAACTTGTCTTATTTAGTTTTTATTAATTATTTAAATAAGATAAATTTCGACTTTTTTTTTTGTCTCTCTAACATTATCGTTTTGTATATAAAAGTACAAAATTAACTATTATCCAGTAGTTGAGAATTATGCATACACAATTTAAAAGTATCTAAATTGTATAAGCATTTTGAAATTATTTCTAAATACAATTCTCGTTATAGGAAGTGGTATAATACATGTCATTTTCATGAAAAAGGCACTGTTTGTCAATGCACTAAAATGTGTTTAATTAATTTCAAAATACAAATGCGTTTGCAGCGAGATATGTTTGAGTCAAAGAAAGCGAAAACGAAATCACAACGGCCTGCAATGTGAGGCCTGAGGGAGTATATACCTGCTGTTTAATCATATTTATCTTATTAATATGCTTTCATCAGTGTTTTCATAACGTTGACATTTTTATTTGGGTTGACTTTTGGAAATAAACCCATTAATTACTTGTTACTCAGCTTATATCACAATTGCTAGTGTATATATACCCAATAATATTTGAGAAATAATAAAAAATTAATTAAAATTATTTTAAATTATTTTATTTAATATTTATTAATTATTACTAAAAATTATATAATTTTAGATATAATAAATATATAATTATAAAGGTTATATATATAAAATTATAAATATTATATTATATAAAATAACTTTAAATATTATTTCTCTAGTATTACTATCTCACATATACCAAACAGTATACATTTGACCGTGTTTCCCCCTTTTGTTTTTGATTCGCCTAAATATATAAAATAAACTATACTATTATTACCTCATTTAGAAAATAAATGATGTTCCATTACCAAGTTATAATTTATGACCCGAAAGTACAAATAATTTTTCTTAAACATCACACGAGAAATAGTAAGAGCAATGAAGCTGGAAAAAGCATCATAAAAAAATATCAAACATAAGAAAATTTAGTCTAAAAGATCGTTAAAAATATTTAATTATTAAAAATGACTTTTAATACTAAGATTATTAAGAAAAATTAATGTTTATAAAAAATAACTAAATTTTTTATAAAAAATAAATATATTTGTAATTATTTTTTTATTTATTTTTCATCATTTTTATAACCATTATTTCATTCTTTCTAAAATTTTGAATATTTTCATAATTATTTATTTTTCCATTTATGTGGCCTTTCACCTTTTCTTCCTCCTTCTTTTGGTCTCTCATTCTCTTCACCTCATGGAATGAATCTAAACCTTGTGATTCAATTTGAATAGTTATTATTAATGTGCGTAAAAAACATTGCAATTCCTTATGTGGTATATGACTTGAAGAGGGAAAATATTAATAATGCTTCGCAAATAAATTAGTTCTTGTAATACTGAAAAGTTAGTTTTAGACTAGTAAAAGTATAAGGAGGCCACTCAGATAAAGATGTCTAAAACGTCTTTTTTTAAAGATGTTTTCATGTTGTGTTTTAATTGGTTTTTGTATAATTTATTCGGTGTTTCTCATCACATATTATTAAATTCCTCAAAAGATTTTTTTTCCAAAAACAATAAAAAATATTTAATTTGAACTAAAACAAAAAAGGTAATAGATTAACTATTAGATTTTTTTTAAAAGATTATTTACATAAAAAAAATATATCACATTCATCAAAATATATATATATAACAAGCTCAAGCCTTTTAAAATTTTTATAAATAAAAAATAATTAATTTATATTCGTACAATATATAAAATAATTATTATATTATTATTATATTATAGATTAAGATTCACTAATTTAATTTTTTTTTATTTTTAATATAAGCATTAGAAATAAATAAAATTTTTATAACTAAATGTAGTGTAACAAAATATATATAATATTAATTAGTTCTTAAAAAATTCTTAAAAAATAGTTTCTTTCATTTTAGTAAAATAATTATTTATTAAAATAGACAAATTAATTATTTTTTCTCATATACAGTTTTTTTAAGACATAAAAATAATTAATTAGGACATTGGTTAAGATAATTAAAGTCAGTATTTCATTAAATTTTTAATTTAAAGAAAAATTCTAGTTAATTTTGGTATAGAAATTTTGAATTTGAAAACATTGATAAAAATTATGTTGAATTTTGATTTATTTGATTCTCATTTAAATTAATCACTACATAAGTTAAAGTTCTGTTTTGAAATTATATTTGAGCTTTAATATGATTTTTAAAGTTTCAATTTACTTAGTTTGATTTTTTAACTTAGGTATCCGTGACTCATATTAGGGTTTTAAGTGTTTAGTTGAAAAAAAATTAGGTAAAAAAAATTTCAATTGTCACATCAAATAGTCGCTAGAATATATAATGTAGCAGTCGTTAGTCCATCTCAGCATGTCGTTAACGATTTTGTGAGACAGTGACAAAAATAAGATTAGGAACCAATGTGAGTCATAACTATTAAATTGGGAGACTAAATTGAGTAAATCGAAATTTTTGAAATTAGATTGAAACATAGTTGTTAGAACCGAACCATCGAACTGGTCAAGCTACTAGTTTACTGGTTTATTGGTTCAACCAATAAATCACTAGTTGAACCGATAAAACCGATCTCAAGTAAATATAAAATATAAAATAGTTATAAAACTTAAAATTAAAATTTGAAATACATATCTTCACTAACATTTTATGAAGAATCAAGTCTCAACTTCTAAAAATAACTAATATAAAAAAAATCATAAAATTTTAATACTACAATAGTATCTTATTTTGACACAATAAAAAAATAATTAATTCACAAAGCCTATCATCTAACTATAATATCAGTAGATTTTAACACTAACACCAAAACAAATAACTTTAATCACAATACTAGCAATAAAATAGATCAAGTAAATTAATAAATTTTTAGTAAAATTTATATTTATATTAATAATGGTATATAATTAAAATATAATTAATTTTAAAAATAGAAAAAATAAAAATTAAATTAAATTAGATATTTATGTATACTATATAATTAGTATTTGTCAAATATAATACTTAAAAGTGCAATGGCTAAGTGGTAAGTAGAGGTTGCTTTTGTTCTAGGGTTCTTGGTTCGAGACCTTGTGGAGACATTTTAAAATTTTTTTCAAGCAAACCAGTTTGATTAGACTGGTTTGTACCGGTTTTTATCGATTCACACCGATTTTATTCCTTAAACGGTCCAAAGAGTAAACCTAGTCCAGTTTCGATTCTAGTATGTTCACTAATTTTTCGGTCGAACCAGCTAATCTAGTTCGATTTTTACAACTATAGATTGAGATACGAACATAATTTCAAAAACCAATAAGTATTATAAGATGATCGGATTGGATCGAATCGGATCTACACTCTAATCAGATAGAAGTAAATATGTTTTAAAAAGTAAGCAAAAAAATTATTGACTTTTTTTATAAAAATAAAAATTTTTAATATTTTTTATTTTATGGATATATTTGATATCTGATCCAAACATAAAAAGTGCAAATATCGAATTTGATCTAATGAGTTTAGTGCAGATTGGATCGAAATTTCAGCCATATCCCATTTGTAAACACCCCTAGCAATAATAACTAAAAAATTATAATGATTATATTTTTAACTAAGAGAAAGTGCCAAAAAAAAAAGTACTAAATACAAGAACATTTAATCAAATATTAAAAGAAAATTTTACTTTAAAACGGTTAGACTTTTTTTGCTTTTATATATATATATATATATATATATATATATATATATATATATATATATATATAATGTAATAATAATAATAATATGATAATTGTTTTATATATCACACAAATATAAACGTTTTTTTCTATAATCTTAAGAAAGGTTTTGTAAATCCCTAACTTTGTTATCGATTTTTGTAGTGTTAGCCCTCATATTATCAATTTGATTTTCATATATAATTCGGATGATAAATTATTTGGTGACGTGCTTCCTTTTCTACTGTGATATACATACTTGTTTATTCTTATTATTATTATTATTATTATTATTATTATGTACATTAAAAAAGAACAGGCCAAATTATTGCCATAACATAATAGAAGTATGAAAGTTTATCATTCTTCTCTAATGGAGAAAACAAAATTCTTTTCAATAGTTTATTTAACGTTTAGTAGAATAAAAATAAATTTTATTAGAATAAATTTTAGTACGAGTTTAATATTTTTATTCATCATAAAATATTTATAGAATTACTCGTAGATAAATTTTAGAAAAAAGAAAAAAAAACCATGATTTTTAATTTTATTTTTAAATAAATTTTATTTTTAATTTTAAAATAAATTTTATTTTTTAATAATATTAATTTTTTATCGAATATATTTATTTAATTATTTTTTAATTATATATAATTAAAAATAAACGGCGTTTTCATGGTTTCAAATAATTATATATGATTAAAATAATTTTTATGGTGTTTACCGTATATAATTATTTATAGAATTACCGTATATAATGAATGTGATATATTTTTTTATGTAAATAATTTTTTAAAAAAATCTAATAGTTAATCTATTACCTTTTTTGTTTTAGTCCAAATTAAATATTTTTTATTATTTTTAGAAAGAAAATCTTTTAAAAAATTTAATAATATGTGATGAGAAATACCAAATAAATTATACAAAAATCAATTAAAACACAACATAAAAACATCTCCAAAGTATAATACGGATAGCAACTAAAGTAGAGATAAACAAAAGATTTTTGGCAGAAGGTTTTGAAGATTGTGTCTAGCGACGACTTTGGAAGGTTACTTCGCTAATGGCTCTTAGATCTTCACAATGATTAAACACGCACACACATATTTTGAAGATTTTTTCCAATAAAGGTATTTATAGATTTACAGAAAAAATTTTTTCAACTGATCAAATATAACCCTAACTAGCTACTATTTGACCAACGGCCACTAATAAATCACACATTTACTAATTTACTCATTTCATCATCTTTAATCCTCGAAGTAAAGCACATAGAACTAATGGCATATTTGTCTCTTGTTGTACCCTGAGAGAGAAAGAAAAGATGGAAGACCATATAAATAAAAAAATAAATTAATTAATTAAATAATTATGAAAATAAAAAAGATTTTAAGAAGAATGAAAATAATTGCTATAAAAATTATGAAAATTAAATAAAAAAATTATTAAGAATATATTTATTTTTTTATAAAAAAATTATTATTCTTCTTAAATATTATTATAAACATTAATATTTTTTAATAATTTTAGTGTTAAATATTTTTTTAATAATTAAATCTTTCTAACGGTCTTTTAGAATAATTTTTTCTAATATTAATATATAACAACAACAACGTCTTGTCTAATTAGCTTATTAGGTATGATGGGCTAAATCGAACAAATAATTAGTGTTAAATTCTATCATATATTATATCTAAAGTAAAATTATTTACATATAAATTTTTCTTATCTACCTTTCATCACATTCACTTTTCTAATTAAATATTCAGTTAATTTTCTTTCCACGTTTTCAAACCAGTTAAGACGAAATTGTATTATCTTTCCAACAATAATATAGTACACTTTAGTATGCTTATGCTACCATGGCTACAATAGGTATAGTGTTTTAAAAAGTATTAGAATTGAAATAGCAACTTTTTATTATTCAATAACGTTTTCAAAATATTATTAAAAAAATATTACCAAAATATAAAAACAAAAATACAACTTTAATTTTAATAATATTTGCATAGTCATTGTAGCCAATATAAATATAGATATACTAGAATCTAAATATTAGTATATATAACAAAAAAAAAGTTATTTGCTTGTACTTCGAGTATATCATAATATTAAAAAGAATATTAGATAACCAACATTTTACTTATAAAAATTGTTTAAACTTTAAAATAGAAAAGACAGCAAGTTAAAGAGTGTTATTTTATTTCACATCAGATTGACATGAAAAAAGCTATGAGAATTGTTTTCATTTCGTCCAAAGCAGAAGATTATCAAGGTTTCATATGTGTACGTGTAATATTACCCTAATCGCACACTTAATCACAATGAACTTTGTAACTTCCGTAGTCACTTTCGAAAAACTAGTACATCAGTTTATTAGAATCTATGTGATGATTCGGATCTTGGAAAACATAATACAAAAATGTTTATGTCGTTTATTATCTTTCGTGTAATAGACGTCTACAACCTTTCTGAAATTGCGAATGTGAAGTGTTTGTGCTTTATTTCCTTATTAAATAGAAAAATACTTTTATTACTTCAAAAATTAGAAAAAATTTAAAAATATTCTTAATATTTAATTTATTTTAATTTTATTTTAATATTTGAAATAAGTTTTAATTTCATTGAATATATATATATATATATATATATATATATATAATTGGTTTGCCCATTTTGAAATAGTAAATCAAGTTAGTTTTTTTTCATCATTTGATTAATTAACAATATTAACTAAAAGTTGACATGAGATATTAACTATTGGCATATCATTAGGCAAGTTGATAGAATAAGTATTTCAATCAATTTGATCATGTAAAGTAAATTGGAGGGATGAAAATGATTGAGATGAAAATTGGAAAACCAATTTAATTATTTAAAGAATAACTAATATCATTTACTAATCAATTAACACAAGGACTAATTAATTTTATTTACAGTGTAAAAATGAATCTATTTTTTTTAACCTTGGATTAGAATGGGATATTTTTAACTATATTGTCTTTTTATTTTTTTTTCCTAAAATATGAAAACTGTTTAGCAAAAAGTAAAATTGGAAGATTCGATTTTAATTTAAAAATCTCTTAATTTTTTGAAAATAAAAATTGGAGATTTCAATTTAAATATTATAAATTTTTAAAATTTTTTAATTTTGTATAAAATGAAATTAAAAGGTCTAATTTTAATTTTAGTACAAATACCTTTTAAAGATCTAAGTAGTTAAGTGAAGAAAAATTATTGATAAAAATGATGCCGCAAAAAAAAGTAATTATAGTACATATACCTTTTAAAAAAAAGATAATATCGAATAAGAAATGAAAGAAGAAAACTTTAATATTAATAATATTGATATTGGTGATGATAATGGTAGAGGAGATAATAATGATAATAAGCAATAAAAATAATAGAAATAGGAGTGGTAATAATAAGGATGAAGAAGGTAATAAAAGTAGTAGTAGTAGTAGTAGTAGTAATTAGTTATATTGTTAAAAAGAATTTTATAAAAATTTAAGATTTCTACAAAATACAAATAAAATCTCCACAAAACTAATTTTTGTTATTATTTAACGAATTTTTTTTATCCAAAATAAAAAAATTAAGGATCGAAGTGTCTCTTTTTTTAGATAAGAATCACTTTATCTTTCATAAAAATGGACAAAGTCCAAATTTAATATTTACTCAAATAAATAATAAGAGGCAGCCTTAAATAACTTTATAATTTATTTAAAGGATGAAATTTAACCATTCTAATTTATAAATGTCATTTTCAGAAAAAAGGTACCATTTATCAGTATTGCACTTCAAATTGCTTATAATAATTAATTTCTTGGTTTATAATTTTATATATATGATAGCACGCAGTACATAGGTATTGGTTAGAGTTGATGTCATATAGAAAATGAAATGACACCGGCCTGCTCAAGTCTGTGGGGAAGACTGGACTATAGTGCCCTAATAAACCAACATATAATTAACTGCTAATTATTAACAGTCTCGTTACCTTATTAATAGTATTTTTGTCAATTTCTATTAATTTTTATTTATGACTGTATTTAATAAAAATATTTTTATGAATGTATCTAATAAAAATGTCTTTTTTATAGCTATATCTAATAAAAATATTTTTATAGATATATTTTTTGAATGTATCTTTTTATACATGCGTTTAAAATATAATAATTAATTATTATTAATAATAAATTGACAAATAATATATTGATATAATTATTTCAATTATTAATCTCATTATATTATTGACCAAAGAAAAACAAAAAACTCATAATCGCACATCGTCAATTTTCCATTTTTTTTTTCCTTTGACCAGCTAACATTAATATAAGTTAATTTATCAATGTTTTGCAGAAAATCATCTTTTATAAGCATGGTACCCTTTGCTAATACTCAATAAATTATATATTTCTTTCAGTTACCTTATTCAATTCAGTACTAGACATTTATTTTGTTTGTTTTTGAGTAATCATTACAGAATCCAATACCTTTAATAAAATGAAAAATGTATGAACTTATCATGATTCATGAGCATTGAAACTACCGTATAGTTAAATCCAATATCCATGGACATACAATAGAATCTTGAAAAACCATTCACCGTATAACTTGTTTTTTATTAACCTCTCATGTAATTAACGCCTTTAATGAAATAGTAAATGTAAAGATCAAGGGAAATAAGTAAATAACATATGTGGTACATTTTTCTTTTTTTTTTATATTAAAATCTTGTTTTCGTAATATTAAAAAACAATAAGTTTTGTTACTAAAAGGAAAAAAAAGTTCTTTTTTTTTTGTAGAATAAATAATATTTTGACACGCGAAAGATTCTGATTTTACTAAAATAGATTTTAATCTTTGTTTTGGACAAAATAAATTTTCAAATATTAGTTCCATTTGATAAAATGAGTTAATAATTAATCTATCATTTTTGTCATTTAGGCCATTTTGTCCAATGAAAGTATAAAACTAATATTTGAAAATTTATTTTGTCAAAGATAAAGATTGCAATTGAGCTCTGTTTCATAAAAATTAAAATGTTTCGAATGCTAAAATAATTATATATGTATCGTGACAATTTGAAATGTTGTGCAATTCTTGCATGGAGTAAAACTCAAACTTGTATATAATATAAGACGGTTTATTCCATGGGAATATTTCATAATCCTATGTTGCATGTTTTGGACATTAATACAATGTAATTCTTGTACTCATCGAGGCCGGGATTATTCAGCAGTGGAACTATACTCAAATTCTCTATAAATTTTAGCTATACTTTAGGACTAGAATATACACATCGTTACAAATATTTTTAAGCAATATTAAATGATAGTGATGTGATTGCTTACTATAAGCTTAGTCCTAACTAAAACTTTCTCTATAAATTAAGATAGATGAGTCAGCAGCTTAATTCATTAATCATTACTACACATCCTCTTCAATCTCACCATGCCATTTGGCAAAATAATCTACTATATGCTTTATCAATTATCATCACTGCGGTAATAACCAAACTAGTCTTATATTTGCTTCTCCTCTCTTCTGTTTATACATACACATTTTATTTTTCTTCTTCATTCATGGATGTTCTTATGCCTGTGACATATCAATATGTTTTTTCTTTTCAATATGATAATATTTTCCAACAAAATAAACATGCACCTCATGTAGTTATCCTGAGAATAATAATGTCATTGCAATTACTGCAGCAAATGATCCAATTAACGATCCAACGTTGACAACAACTCCTCATCAAATTACATTCATTATATAATACACTGCACCGTTCTTCTCATCTCTAAGGTAATGTTCTCATTTGTTTGATGATATCAAATGAACAAATATATATTTGTAACACTTTTTGAACCTTTTGGCATCCTCTTTTTGTAGTTTCTTAATAAGGTATCTTTCTTTGTTGTTATTGAGAGTGAGAAGTGAGAAAATTAAATTGAATCACATAAATAAAATTCCCTTTACATTACTTGTATACACAGCCAGCTAAGTAACTAACTCCAGCTGTCAAAATAACAAACTAACAGAATTCAACTAACTAACTAACTAACTAGTTGTAAAAAATGATTGGATTGTAGCAGAGATTGCAGGCATGGATCTTAAAATACCAATAGATGACCAATTCTCCAAGTTGCATCCTTCATTACCATTAAGCACCAGAATTGGAATAGTTGGTGCTGGTCCAAGTGGTTTATCAGCTGCATATGCACTCTCTAGACTTGGTTATAATAATGTCACAGTTTTGGAGAAACATCACACAGTTGCTGGCATGTGTGAATCAGTAGAAATTGAAGGTACTTATATCTTACTACCACTCTCTAGCTGCTGATCCAATTGAATATATATGAATGATTTTTGTTTTGGATTACTATATATATATGCAGGGAAAATTTATGATCTGGGTGGGCAAGTTCTTGCTGCAAATAGTGCTCCAGTCATCTTTCATCTCGCGAAAGAGACAGGATCGGAACTAGAAGAAATGGACTCACACAAGCTTGCTCTCATTGACCCTTACTCTGGAAAGTTCCAAGATGTTAATGTTGCTGATGATTATGTATCTGTTATGACACTTACTTTGGATATTCAAGTAAGTATATATAGTATTTAGTCTTTCATTTACATAATGAAATTAAAATTCCTTATTATGTTGATTCTGCTTATATGACTCGAATGACAGGAAAAGGTGAAGAACTCTAAGCATTTTGGGATCCATGCTGTTAGCCAAGTTGCTTCAGACTTAACTACAGATTATCTTGAGAGTCATGGACTCAAATCTGTTCCTAAATCTGTGGCTTATGGTTACACTGCCTCAGGATTTGGATTTGTCCAAGACTTGCCTTATGCATACATTCATGAATTTACTAGAACATCAATGGCCGGAAAAATTCGACGCTTCAAAGGTGGATATACAAGTCTATGGAAGAAGATTGCTGAATCACTTCCTATAAAACTTCATTGTAACACTCAAGTGTTGGCGATCAGACGTAGCTCTGAAAGTGTCAAAGTAACTGTCAAGAGATTAAATGAAAATGAAAAAACCATGGAGTTTGATAAGATCATAATCTCTGGTAATTTTCCCTTAAGATATGGAAGAACTTATAGATCAGTGCCTTCAGCTTTCACAGGTTAGTGTATATACATATATATGTTCATTTCTTTGTATATTACATATTGTTGTTGTTTTCTGATTGATTCTTGTTGCAGAGTCTGAAGAAGAAGTCATGGATGCAACTGAACTTGAAAGGGACTTGTTCAGCAAAGTAGAGACATTTGATTACTACACCACAGTTTTTAAGATTAAAGGATTTGAACATCTTCCAATTGGGTTCTTTTACTTTAGTGAATACATGGAAGATCCCAACACCATTGGAAATCCTGTTGCAATGCAGAAGTTTTATGATGACAGTGACATATTCTTGTTCTGGTCTTATGGCAACTCTTCTGATATTAAGGGACCAACTGTCATCGAGCTTGCGATTAAAGCGGTTGAATCCATGGGGGGGAAAATTGACAAATTCATCCTTCAACGTCGCTTCAAGTATTTTCCTCATGTTAACAGCCAAGGTATTCTCGGAACTACTTAATGCCCATAATTTATTTTCATTTTTAGTTGAGAATTATAAACTCTTAAGAGTTTGAAATGCAGATATGAAATCTGGTTTCTATGAAAAGCTGGAGTCAGAACTTCAAGGTTCAAGGAATACTTACTATGTCGGCGGCCTTATGGCTTTCGAGCTCACAGAGAGAAATTCATCCTATGCCATGGCTCTCATGTGTAAGAACTTTGCAACTAGCAGTGATTTGCCAATGTTCCCTTACACTAAGGTAATTATTTAATATTTATATATTTTAGTTTTTAAATACTCCCAAAATTGAGTTGCACTTACTAGAAGCATGTTATCTGCAGAGTTTGTTTCCACTACAAACTGAGTTCCAGAAAAAGGAGCCTAGAGAACTTGGTGAATTGCCTGGGGTGCAATTTCCCAATTTGCCCTCTTTGAACAGCTATTTGAAGCACTGGGGAACTCATCCAATCACTCAAAACAGAACTCTTTATTCTTGGATAAATGAAGAAGGAGAAGTTGTATGCACAAGGAGCTATGGAGAACAAAATTCCAATGCTTCTTGTATTGCTCAGAATCTCTTATCATGCCGAAAGCCAATCATCAAGCCCGGTGACAAGGTTCTCCTAGTCTATGTCCCCGGTCTGGATTTCGTCGATGCCTTCTTCGGATGCATAAGGGCTAAAGTTATACCAGTTCCTGTTCTTCCTCCAGACCCCATGCAAAAAAGTGGACAAGCACTTGTGAAAATTGACAATATTGCAAAGTCATGTGGCATAGTGGCAATTCTATCAACAAAAGGTTATCACTCAGCCGTGCGGGCCGGATTTGTTAAAGGTCTAATCTCATTATCCGGAAAAGATGGGAAGTCTTCAGCTAGATGGCCAAATCTTCCATGGATGCACACTGATTCTTGGATCGACAAGTCAAAAAGTCTGGCTTCTAAATATGTAGATGATCAATGTGAGGCTCAACCTGGTGATATTTGTTTCTTGCAGTTTACGTCAGGTTCAACTGGGGATGCTAAAGGAGTGATGATTACTCATGGAGGCCTAGTTCACAATGTGAAGTTGATGAGAGGAAGGTACAAGAGCACCTCGAGGACCATGCTAATAAGCTGGCTTCCTCAGTACCATGACATGGGGCTCATTGGAGGACTTTTTACAGCTCTTGTTAGTGGTGGATCGGCCGTGTTGTTTTCGCCAATCACATTCATCAAGAAGCCATTGTTGTGGCTTGAAACTATGAGTAAGTACCAAGCAACTCATAGTGCTGCCCCTAACTTTGCTTTTGAGTTGGTGATCCGAAGGTTAGAGTCTGACACAGATAATCTTCAACATTTAGACCTTTCCTCCATGATTTTTCTTATGATTGCTGCTGAACCAGTGAGGCAGAAGACTTTAAAAAGATTTCTTGAGCTAACTGGTCCTATTGGCTTATCCCAAAAGGTGCTAGCTCCAGGATATGGCTTGGCCGAAAACTGCGTTTTCGTCAGCTGCGCATTTGGACAAAGTAATCCTATTCTTGTTGATTGGCAAGGAAGAATCTGCTGTGGATATGTCCAGCCAGGAGATGCTGATGTTGACATCAGAATTGTTGATCCTGAGAGTGGCGAAGAGCTTCAAGAAGATGGAAAAGAAGGAGAGATTTGGATAAGTAGTCAAAGTTCAGGAATTGGGTATTGGGGAAAGGATGAACTGAGCCAAAAAACTTTCAGGAATGAGCTTCCAAACCATCCTGGAAGAAACTTCACAAGAACTGGTGACTTGGGAAGGATAATAGATAGGAAGCTATTCATCACAGGAAGAATCAAGGATCTGATCATTGCAGCTGGGAGAAATATATACTCATCAGATGTTGAAAAGACAGTTGAGAATTCATCCGAATATCTTCGTCCCGGGTGTTGCGCTGTCATTGGTGTCCCTGAGGAGATTCTATCAGCAAAAGGTATTGCCTTGCCTGACGGGTCTGATCAAGTTGGCCTCGTTGTGATTGCAGAAGTAAAGGATGGTAAATCAGTTAGCAAGGATGTGATTGAGCATATTCAAACTCGTGTTATAGAAGAACATGGAGTTAGTGTTGCTTCTGTCAAGTTGATCAAGCCAAGAACCATCAGCAAAACAACATCAGGAAAAATCAAGAGGTTTGAGTGTCTCAAACAGTTTGCAGATGAAACACTGAACTTGGTGCCACAACCTCTCTTGACAAAGAAAAAATTGGTAAGGTCATTTACTACTGGAACTTGCAAAGATGGAAGAACACCAAGGTCCAATGTAGCAAAGAACAATCTTGGAACTAGCCAAAGAATCAGCAACAAGGAAATTGTGGAGTTCTTGAAAAAGCTTATTTCTGAGCAGGCAGGAATCCCAGAAAGTGACATATCAGTCACAGATAACATAACATCTTTTGGTGTTGACTCAATTGGTGTTGTCAAAGCATCACAAAAACTCTCAGATTTTTTGGGAGTTCCGGTTGCAGCTATTGATGTCTTCACTACTTCTTGCATTCAAGAGTTGGCTAACTTCTCAGAAAATCTTCTATTCAAGTCTAAGCCACAACTTGTTAGCAATCCATCCAATGCTTCAGAAGAAGATATAGAGATTGCTGAATTGGTTATGGATGTGTCCAAGACTCACCAATGGGGTATTCGTTTACTTCAACTCCTAGCACTTTTCTATATTACTCTCATGCTGGTTTTTCCTGCTTACATATCCATCACTGCTTTTCTAAGTTTCAATCAAAGTATCAGTGCATTAGTGGAAGGAATTTCATGGTCAAACTACTTAATTTCTTTGACTTTGGCACCCCTTTCTTGGATCCTATGCATTGCTTCTACTAGCATTTGCATTTCAATTTTTGGGAATTCTTTCTTGAGGCCAAACTATGCCCTTGTTCCTGAAATCTCCATCCATTCAATGGATTTTATCAAGTGGTGGACACACTATAAAACTCAAGAAATTGCTTCTAGAGTCCTAGGAGTACACCTCAGAGGAACAACATTCCTTAAGTATTGGTTTGAGATGCTTGGTGCAAGAATTGGATCCTCAGTTTTGCTCGATACAGTTGACATCACAGACCCGTCTTTGGTCTCAATTGGAGATGAAGCTGTCATTGCTGAAGGGGTTTTGGTTCAAAGCCATGAGGTAAAGAATAGGATCTTGAGTTTCAATCCAATTAGGATTGGAAAAAGTTCTTCAGTTGGACCTTATGCTGTTATTCAAAAAGGTAGTGTTATTAAAGATGGTGCTGAGGTACAACCCTTGCAAAAGGTTGAAAAAGGACAGCATGTGCTCAAGCCTACAAAGCTTAATAATGTTAAAGAGGTTAGTTCCTGAAATTATCATCTAGTATATCTATGCTACAGTAGTTATCATAGTTATGATGTTTCAAAAAATATTCCTAAAATTGAAGTAGCATTTTTTAATATTTTATAATGCTTTATAAAAAGTGTTGCTAAAACAAAATAGTACCAAAAGATAAAAAAAAAAAATTTAATTTTAAAAACACTTACATAACTACAATAAATACCATAAATGTAGACATACTAATATATATATATATATATAGCCTTTGTTGTACTGCCAATTATAAGTACATATCAATGCATTGTCATTGTGATCAAAACTACATCAATCCATAAAACAACTTATTCTGACACTGGGCTACATTTATCTATCTAATTTATAATACATATGTTTTTCACGAATAGAGATTAACATCTTATTATATATTATTCTATTATCACGCAAGCTTGTTTTTTTTAAGTTTTGATTTTTATAAATTTTTTAATTTAATTTTTTTATTGTCTCCTTTTTTTCAATAACTTCTATTAGTATTATTTTCTAATTAATATTAATAATAAATTTAAATAATAATCTCTATTAATATTATCTCCTAATTAATAAATTTAATATTATTAATAAATTATTTTCTAAGAAAAAAATATTTTATTATTTCTTTGTCATTAATGCTATTTATTAAAACATTATTCTATTTTTATATATTTTTTATGATATAGATCAAATAATCTATATATTATATGTTTTTTATAGATTTTTTAATTTTCAAAATAAAATTATAAATTATGAAATTAATTGATATTCAACTATGTTAAGAGAAACTGTTATAAAAATACTTGGATTTATTTTAATTTTTACAATTTTAATTTTTATATAAATAATTGTAAAATTTTATTCAACAAAAAAAAATATTTTTAATGAAGTAGAATTTATATGAGTCAAACTTTGTTTAAATGCTAATAAGTATATTACTTTTTGTATTTATTTATGAACATTTTGTTTAAATTTAAATCTAACTCATCTACCAAAATCAAATAAAAAATAGATTCTTTTTATCAAAAAATTCTCCTTAAGAGAATATTTTAATATATATACTAGTTGTCAGAATTAATTTTTATTATACTATTAATATTATATTATAAAATTTATTATGATATAGTTTTTGTTTTAAAAATTATATAACCTTTTTATTTCTTTTGTTTTTTTCCCTCAGAGTGCAACAATGCTAATTACTACAGACAAAAATGAAGCTAGTGCTATCTACCAATTGATGGGGATCTATGTTGTTGGCTTTGTAAGCGCTCTTGCTGCAGCCATTACATACTTTCTCTACACAAGGCTCTTCCAAAAACCAACATCATTACAACACTTTTCATTCATGTGCATAAGTGGGGCTTTCCACTGGATTCCTTTCACTATTATTGCTTATGCCACCATGCTTTCTGAATTCCCATCAAGTGCCATTGTATTCACCATTTCACTGGCATGTGCTTACTTGCTTCATGGTCTCATTCTCAGCATTCTCACATGCTTCTTCATTCGTCTTCTTCATGGTCAAAAGCAAAACCACTTTAAAACATGGCTTCGAAATCAATTGAGTCTTTCCTGCCACCTTAGATTTGCAAAACTCCTCACAGGAACAGAAGCTTTTTGTGTATATTTGCGCCTCTTAGGTGCAAAAATTGGCAAGCATTGTTCTATAAGAGCCATCAACCCAGTTTCAAACCCAGAGCTCATGGCAATTGGTAATGGTGTTCATCTTGGTGATTTTAGCAGAATAATCACCGGTTTCCATTACTCAAACGGATACACTTGTGGAAAAATAGAGGTTCAAGACAACTCAGTTGTTGGAAGTCAAAGCATTATTCTCCCTGGTTCTCATGTTGAAAAGAATGTCATTCTAGGAGCACTTTCAATTGCTCCAATGAATTCCATACTCCATGAAGGTAGCATGTACATTGGATCTCAAACAAGGGTTATTACCAAAAAACCCACAAGTGGTTTAGATGAACGAATAGAAGAGATGGACATGGCTTACAAGAAAGTAGTAAGTAACTTGTCTGCAAATTTAGCCACCACAACCATGAATGCTAAGGCAAGATATTTCCACAGAATTGGAGTTAGTGGAAAAGGGTACCTAAAAATGTATGACAAAATTGATGGAATTCCAATGCACAAGATTTTCCACCCTGGAAAGAGCTACCCTATCTTGATCCGACATAGCAATAGCTTGAGTGCTGATGATGATGCAAGAATTGATGCACGTGGTGCATCTCTGAAGATACTCTCTGATGAACCTGCTTCTAACAATGCTCTCTTTGATCTTACATTGAAGACAGGCAAGGCATTTTATGCAAGAACTTTGGCTGATTTTGCAAGTTGGTTTGTGTGTGGACTTGCTGCAAGAGAGGAACTAGTTAAGAAATTCCCACATCTTCGTGAAGCAGTGTGGAATTCTCTTAGAAATGCTAACTCATATGCTGAATTGCATTACTACTCCAACATTTGCAGGCTCTTGCGCTTCAATGATGGACAAGAAATGTATGTGAAGTTCAAGTTAAGACCCTATGACAAAAGCATTGGTGAGAACACAGGTATGGTTAAGCCAATTGGGATTCTTCCACCAGAAACAGGTGCTATTCCAAGGGATGAAAATGATAAACGCCCTCTTCTTTTCCTTGCGGATGATTTCAAGAACCGCGTGAGTTCACCAGGTGGAGTTCATTATGTTTTCCAAATCCAAGTTCGACCGGTGCCGGATGATGAAGCCACACGTGATGTTGCTTTGGATTGCACAAGACCATGGGACGAAAATGACTTCCCTTACATTGATGTTGGAGAGATCAATATCACTGAGAATCTTTCTAAGGAAGAATCAGACATGTGTGAGTTCAATCCTTATCTCAAAAGCCATGAGTTAGATGTTATTCCTGCTACTTCTAACTCTCAAAGTGCTTCAATGGATCATGGTCGTTCATTGATCTATGAGATTTGCCAGTATGTTCGCAACAAGCGACCGCTCCCAGAATCTTGGAGGAACCTTATTGAGCAATCCGTGGTTAAGGTTGACTTATCATGTTGTCCAATGGCGGCAGCAGCATCATTGCCTAAAAAGCAGCCACAAAAAGTAACATTGACAAGAACTTGGTATCAAACTTTCTCAGCACTCTTCATTCAACCTTTTCTTCAAACAGTTTTACCTCATGCTGTGATTGGTTTATCTATTTATGCTCCCTTGTGTTGTATTGTATACTTAAAGAATGCCAATGGATTCCCACTGCATTGGATGCTTCCAATATTTTGGATTCTCTCAGGTGTTATGGCTGCATTGGCTTGTGTTATAGCCAAATGGATTCTTGTTGGAAGAAGGAAAGTTGGTGAAACAATACCTCTATGGAGCATAAGGATCATCATGGATAGCACATGGCAAGCCATAAGAACATTGATTGGAGATTATTTCATGGACATGACAAGTGGTTCATTTTTATTTATGGTTTGGATGAAGATGATGGGTGCAAGCATTGACATAATGGATGATGGTGCTTATATAGATAGTAGCATGGGATCTTTGTTGAACCCTGAAATGGTAAAGATTGAGGGAGGGGGTTGTGTGGGAAGAGAAGCATTGCTATTTGGACACATATATGAAGGTGATGAAGGTGGAATAGTAAAGTTCGGAGAAATTAAGATTGGTGAAGATGGGTTTGTTGGGAGTAGAGCTGTGGTTATGCCTGGTGTTCATGTGGAGAATGAGGGAAACCTAAGTGCCTTAACACTTGCCATGAAAGGTGAAATCATTAGGTCAAGATAAACACACGTAATCATGGTTTTGAATTGCGGTTGTTGTTCTAGTTGTCGTTGCATGCATTGTGAAACTATGAAAAAATTTACTTCAACAGTTTAAAATAAGGGTGAATTCTATTATGGATTATGCTACCTAACTAATAATTTTTTTTAACATCATGAACAACTATTAAATAAATAAAAATATACTACACTTTTAAATTATTCACCTAAATTTTAATATTAAAATAATTATCTATATACTTAATGAAATGAACATCTGATATATCTATTATTTACATTATTTAATATTTTTATTGTCTACCTATATTTTTTCTTCTTTGATAGGTGCTATTATTTAGCGTATAATTTTTATTTATTAACTTATTTTTTTATAAATTTTAAATACTTAAAAATTATTTATTTTTGTATTTTAAAATTATATATTAATTTTTTTTATCTTTTTTAAAGTTAAACATTATTTTTAGACACCATAATGATTACCTAAAATAATAATTGAAAGAATATAGGAATGCACGTGTATTTTCATGATGTAATATTTGTTGTGATATCATTAAAAAAGCTTGACAATGATAAACTTTTTATTGATGTAACAACATATAAAACGAAATAATGGATCAGTATTTATGTATACCCCAAAATTACTATTGAAGTTTATGCATTTTACGGTTTGCTGAAGACTACTGTATAAACTAATACTGATATATTAATCAATAAATTAAAATATACTTTTTATTCTTGAAATTAAAAAAAATAAATCAAAAAATTATTTGTTTAACGCAATAAAAATAACGGTAAAAATTGTTTTTATAAACGATAAAAAAATATTACTTTTATCCAATAAAAAAGACAGTTTATAACTGCCATTTTAAATAATATGAAACGTCATTTTAATCTGGTTAAACGATAGTTTTAAATGTCATTTTAACAAATAAAAATATCACTATCAAGATAAAAATGACGGTTCAAAAACGTCATTTTAATCAATTAAAAATGTCATTTTAACCCAATAAAAAACGACGATTTCAAATGCCATTTTAACTAATCAAAATGTCATTCTGTCAGGATAAAAATTGTGATTCATAAACGCCGTTTTAACTAACTAAAAACGCCATTTTCACCCTGAAAATAAGACAATTTGAACTGCCGTTTTATTCTAAAAAATTGTGGCGATTTTCTGAAAATCGCTGTAATAACCAGAATGACACCCAAAATTACATATGTTTTTGAAACTACTGTTTCTAATAATAATAACGGTTCAAACCATCGTAACTACTCAAAAACTGCCGTTTTTACCTAATTTTTGTGTATTGATATTACCTTTTTTCTGGAGCCCCTCTATCTTTTTTAAAATCTTTATGTTTATTTTTGTATTTTATTTTAATTTTGCTAAAAGAATATCATTTAACTTTAATTTTTAGGATAAATAAAAGATATGATTTTTTGTGCATTAGCTAATTTAAAAAAAATACTTATTATAAAAAAAATAATATTATTTAATTTTAATTTTTAGAATAGATGAATGACATTTTATGTATTAAATAATTTTAAAAAATAATTATTATGAAAAAAATTAAAAATATTTAGACTTAAAAAAGTATTTAATAACAAAATGGAGTTTGTAGAGAGAGAAAGGGATTTGAATAATATCAAGTGATGATTAAAATACAAACTAGAAGAAAAATTCAAATATTTTCTACCTCTCTTTATGTAGTGTTTCACTTTAAATAACTATTTTTTTTAAGGGATAATATTCAAATGACAAATAAAATAGTAAAAAGATTTATATAGATTATGAAAACTAATATCATTTTTATAGTACAATCGCATAATTTTAAAAGGTATAAAATGAGATAGTAAAGTATATTTTAATTAATGTGTACATATAATAAAGCAAATTTGAAATTTATGCAGTATCAATCTAATGTGAAAAGTAATGACAATCTTCTATTTCAAAATATTATATTAAATTACGATGTAAATATTTTTTATTTACTAAAATTATACATAAAAATAAAGAAGGCTTTGAATATAATTTTTTTATCCCTACTTTAAATTTATATAAGAGTATTTACTCATTTTGGTCCCCAACAAATTTTGGACCAGATACTTCAGTTCTCAACTAAAATTAATTACTCGATTGATTCCTAACAATTAATTCCGTCAGTCATTTGAGTTCTTTGCTCCATCAATTCTAACAGAAAATAAAATGGTCTCAGACAACTTTAACGGAAGACGAAATGGTCCCTGCCCCCTCTATTCGAAAACTCGTCTGGTTTCTCTTGAACTAACATACTATGCAACTCATGCACATTCCATTTATCCTTCATAGTATTATAGTTCATTGGAAAGGACCATACTCAGATGGTAATGAGTTTAAAATAAACTGCACAAGAAAATTTTCATTCACTTCCATTCCCAATAACTTAAGTCTTACTGTATTATTTGTCATTTCAATGACATGCTCATGCATAGTACGAGAACCATCAAATTTTATGGTGGTCAAAATACCCATTAACGTCCCAACAAGAGACTTATCAGTAGTTTGGGAGCGCTCTTCCACAAGTTTCATAAATTCTTAAGCATTATTAGATTTGGGAAGATCTGACTTGATGCTGTTTGCTATGCTCATCCGCATAAACATAAGATTAAGTCTGTTTGACCTTTCCCAAGGTTTATAATGAGCTTTTTCTTCATTGCTACTAAGAACAGTAATAGCAGCAGGTTTCTGAACTTGAAGTGCCAAATCAAGATCTAAGACACTAAGATGAAATTGGACTTGTTCAGACCAATCAGAAAAATTCAGCCCATTAAACATTGGAACAGACATAGCATGCGAATGCAATGCGACAGGAAGAATTGCTACAATTATCACATACTTAATATTAATACTTTGAGTCATAAGATAACATATTATTCATATTCAAAGAGCATTCATAGAAACATTCAAAGTATATTAATATTCTTCTTTGAGTGATATATCAATATACAATAACACAATGATACTAATAAATTTAATTTTATTTAGTAAAGATACATGCACCAATTAAAAATATTTAATATCTTTAGATATTTAAGGATCCCGCTAGGACGATAATAAACATCTTCCCAAAAGCTTAATATCATGTCATGATACCACTTATCCCAAAAGTTTCAACTGATGGAAAAAAGTAACACTAATGATTATATCTCTAATACTCCTTAAACCTCCATTGTACACATTATATAAATATTTCATTGGCTCCTCGTACTTTTCTGATATTTAAATACTAATAACAGTGCATATATGCTAATAATCATATTCATTAATTATAAGATCAACTAATCAATATTTGAGTGATCCTTAAATATCTCATAACAATAAATTTCAATTAATATATAAATAATTATTATTTAGTATCTTTTTTTATATGTAATTGATACAAAATAATAAATATGGAATTAACTAAAATTTTTAGATTTAACCACTTTAATAATTAACAAATCTCAAAATTTCAGTATAAAATTTCTTTTATTGTTCCCAAAAACTAAGCAAGTTAAAGGAATAGAATAATTTCAGTACACGAGTAACACAGCACACGAGTAACACATAGCCTTTGATTCTTACAGTGTCAATATATGATTTTAAAAAACAAAATCAATTATTCCTAATTGTCAATTATCTATGCGAATAGGATAAACAATCATGATAGCTTAGCGTAATTTCACGAAACATTTAAGCCATGCTATGATCATTTAATTCATATAACATTTATCATATATACTGCAAATATTGTAATACATTACAATTATATATATCTTGCAATAAACAATCATGCACGACAACATATAAACTAAAAATATAGTTAACGAATTTGTACAACTACAAATTTCATGCCATATCAATTTTGCAGTAAAAATTTTATTTTTATGGATAATTGCAAATTTTATAACCTAAAGTTTTGATATTATATGTTAGATTTAATATAATTTTTAATATACATTATAAAATTATCATTCACATGAAAGATCTTGAAATTTATGACTATCACAAATAAAATGAGAAGAATTATTAATCTTGATCTGTAAGAACCGAAGTTTTTCAGGTAAAACCATTTTAATAAAATAATTTTAGTATCTAAAATAGATTCAAAATTTAAAAATTTTAATTTGAAAATATAAAGGTGAAATTTGGCTTCAATGAATTTTAATGAGTTGGAAAATATATATTTTTCGAAAAGTTTCTGTAAAAATGCATACTGACGCTTAAGCCGGCAGAACCGGCTCTAGTCTGTCTAACACCGCATATTTTGGAAAAATTGATTTATTGTTTTGAAAAGGTAAAAATAATTTGGAGTTGAAAACCAGGCACTAACCTTAAAGGTTTTGGCCCAAAGTGGGCCAAACGAACCTAAAACGCTAACGGATTGGACCGGGTCCAAGGTCCAACATATATATAGGAGTTAATGAGCAACTCAGCCCATTTTTCACCCTCCACAAAGAGAGCCACACGGATTGAGAGAGAGGAGGTGGTGGTACTATTCACATCCACCTTTCGGGAACCATAACTTGAGCTACGGAGCTCCGATTGATGAGCCGTTTGCGGCCACGCAAAGCTCTCGTCGAGCTCTTCGATTCTATAAGCAAATCTGATAAGAAATCACGTCTCAATCTCCAGTTTCTAGCCCTAGAGTTCTGCATTTTTGGGGTTATGATTTTGAGTAGATTTTGTGATTTTGCTTATTTAGGTGATCTCTAGTAGTAGATAATTGTTGGATTTTATCTTTAATCTTGTTGGTTAAGGTAAGGTTTCACTAAACTCTTGTGTTTAATTGTTTTGTGTACCTTAGATTTTGATTTTGATATATATATATATATATATATATATATATATATATATATATATATATATGATGTTAGTTGAGCTTTGGTGGCTAGTTGGTGAGTTGAAAGCTTGTTGGACTCTAATCTTGGTGCGCTGTGCATTTTGGGGAGCGGCCAAGGTATGGTTTCGTTCTCCTCTATATAATATGTAATATCAATGGACACTTAGGCTAGTTGACCTTAAGATAAGATTGAATTATGTATGTGCCATGTGAACTGTGATGAAGATTTTATGAGTTTGGTATGTTAGAGTTTGATTATGATGTTGATGAGAAAATTGATAATTGGTGTTGTTGAAGTGGATTAATTGATATTGTAGTGGTGTTGTGTGCGTGGAGGGAATTGGAATAATAATGATAACGATTATATGATTTGATGATGATCGTTGGCATTTTAATGATTATGAAGGTTGATGATGAATGTGAGATTCGTTGTTGTTGATGAGGGTTTGTTGATATGGTTGATGATTAATTAATGATGATTAATGAGAATGTTATGGGTGAACGAGTAGAGTTATGAGTCTTTATGATGATTTTGGATGTGGTTGAATAAAGATTATGATGTGTGATGATATATAATGATGATGATTTTGGTGTTTTGAATCTTGTGATTGGTGTTGATATTAAATGGAGGTTGAGGAATTTGGATGTGGTTTTAGGTGGAATTTAGAGTCGGAGTGAGGATAGTATTAAATGGTTTAATGACTGAGAAAGTGGTGTGATTGATAAAATGGTTGGGTGTTATTGGTATGAATGTTGGGTTGTTTTGGTATAGTTAAGAATGGGTGTGAGTTGGTCTTGATTTGAGAGTTGTGGAAAAATGAGGTTTTGAGATTTTGGTAAAACTTAGTTTTTAGTGAATTTTGACGGATCATAACTTGTACCTCAGTTTTCCAAATTTGTTGAAATTTGTTTATAATTGAAGTTCATTGAAAACTCTTCAAATTGATATAAAGTTTGTAAAATTTAGATTTTTGTAGAGGAAGTTATGATCATTCAAAGTTTGGTGTCAAAATCTGAAATTCTGCAAAGTTGCAGAATTTTGTGATTTCTGATATGTGCACACGCACAACTCTGTAAACTTTTAAACATGTGCGCACGCACAGCCTTGTGCGTACGCACAAGTGGGGAAAGGCCTGCTGGTGAGAGCGCTAGCACGACCTGTGCGCGTACATATCCAATGAAGTTTTACAACCTGTGCACACGCACAACCCTGTGCGCACGCACACGTTGGGAATGTTAGTCTGTTGGGGGCGCTAGCACGCCTTGTGCGAGTGAACAAAATTGTGAAAATCGGTACCTGTGCGTACGCACACCCCTATGCGTACGCACACTTTTTAAAAATCCTTTTGGGCATGTGCACGCACACGCCCTGTTTCTCAAACTTAAACTTTGTTTTCAACTATTTCACATTCCCAACAAGCTTGTAAGCTTTTGTGACACCATTTTAAGACTCTTTGGCTTATTTTTGGGTACCAAAACATGGAAAAGGTCCTAGGAGATTTAATTTGGGTATTACCTTGAAAAGTTAGAGAACGGAGGTTTAGGTTTCTGGTGTATTGAGAATGAGTTTGGTTGAGAGAGAAGGAAGAGTAGTGAACTTGGTGATTACTGACAACGAATTGAGAAACTGAGGAACTAATGAGTTCGGAATGAAAATTATGAATGGTTATGGTTGATGAAATGGGTATGAGTGGAAGTGTGCTATGAGGAGTGGCCTCTGAGATTGAATACGTGATTATGATATGCATTGTTATCCGTCATAGGGGTTGTGGCAGTCTCCCGCCTACGTTCGGATGTGAGGCTTGAAGCTGAGCTTCTCACTCATATTGATTGCTCGAGAGGACGGTGGTAGGGCACTCTCCCTCAGAACATTTCACTCTGAAAGGAGAAGGTGGTAGGGCACTCATCCCTCGGAATTATTCCTCCTGAGTATGGGTTTCTCTCTAGTTGCAAGGTGGTAGGGCACTAACCCACAGAATGATGCGGCATCCAGAGGAAGGTGGTAGGGCACTCTCCCTCGGAATGTTTCCCTCTGAAAGGAGAAGGTGGTAGGGCACTTATCCCTCAGAATTGTTCCTCCTGAGTATGCGCAACAGAGAGACTAATCTGGGAGTTGCCGTCCAGATTTTCTGTCGGGTTTGGCACAATAACCGACATGTGAAATCACAGCCAATAGGATAGACATTTATCATATGCATCTTCTATATGTTTGCCTGCTTTGATTACTTGAGTTTGCTTAATTGTATAATATGCCTACTTGCTTATTGATCGAATTACTTGTTATATATATGACTACTACTTGTGTTTTCTTTGCTTGCATTATCTGTGTTTGTCTGGTGATGAGGAGGTTAGGTAGGCGATGGTGATGGGATCGCACGGATGGTAGGTTGGTGAAGGCTGTGGGACAGCGGTGACTAGTTGTAGTTAGAAATCCCCTAAGATTAGATACCTTGTTTATTATTTACAGTTTAAGTTATTTATTTCGTTTAAGTTTGGATATCTGTTTGGTATGAAGCTCTAGGATTGCCTCTGGCATCCCGGGGTCTTACATCTTACATTACTGGGTACTGTTACCATACTGAGAATCTCTGGTTCTCATTCTATACGTTGTTGTTATTTTTCAGATGCAGGTCACAACCCACCTCAGTGAGTTGTTTGATGGTAGCAGAGCGGAGGATCTTATTCTATTTTGTGGTCATTTTGGTTATTTTGATTTGTACTCTCACTTTGGTTTTTACTTTGCCTAGAGGCTTACAGAGAGAGGAAAAACTTGTATAAGTTGTTTTAAATCTTCAGATTTATGTATTATCTGTATATTACTAGCCGGCTTAAACTCCGTGAGCCGTGGCTAGATTCTTATGCTATTACACTCTTATATTTTGTTATATTATATCTATATCTTGTGCATTAAGTTAGTAGCTTCGTAAGTACGTTTTGCACTTTTCAAATCCTATTTTTGAGCTTATTTTCTTCATCGGGCTTCTAGAATTATTATTCCTTCTATATATATTTAAGTATGAACTGTAGAATTGTCGTAACCCTTGATTAACCTTTGCTTTACGGCATGAGGTAAGGCTTGGGATAATTAGGGTGTTACATGATCCATGATGATAATAATATTATGAAGAATTCACTTTGTCTATCTCTTTGCCTTCTTAATTCTTTCTTCAATTAAGTTATTGATGGTGAATGAAGAAGAAAAACGAACTTTTTTTTTAAATATTGGGCTTCAATGTGTGTAATCAAAATAAATGACCCAATCCATATGTAATACGCCGTTGTGGGAAGCGCTGGAAAACGGTGCCAATTCGGCGATGCCGTTTTCTTGGAAAATGGCACTGACGTGTTGGTCAATTCGACACTGCCGAATTGTCTAGAGAGTCAACACGTGGCACTCTTTTTTTAACCCATTCACCCGTGACCCAACTGTTTTTTTACCTGTGAGCAACACTCCTTTCACGGTTTCACACTTTCACTCCTTATTTCTCCTTCTTCATATCAGAACTTCAAACCTTTCATTTTCACAACTTCAAAGCACCGAACACACACTCCAGCCAACATTATCTCCTAAGTTTATACACTCATTCCTGGGTACAATATTTACCTTGCAAAAAGGATAATACAACTAACATTGTACAATACAAGTAAGTAGTTTAGTTAACATTATTATTAGTTAATTATTCGAATAATTTTATAATATTGTATGCTGAAAATATATAATTTATTAATGCTATTTTCTAGTTGATTAATGTTATTTAGAGTAGTAGTTGCTAATTCTAAGTTACAATTGTTTAATAATCTTGTTAGTTAGTGTAATATTAATGTTAGTTGTTCGTGTATAGTTCTATATATTTTATAGTAGTTTATGTATTTTTTAAATTTTTATTTAAAAACCAGAATTATTAATAAAATTGTTAGCATATTTTGTTAGTAATTTTAGTTTTATTTTAAATATTTATTAAAAATAGAATTGTCGTTGTTGTTAATATATATTTTTAATAATTTTAATTTTACTTTAATTTTTTTATTAAGTTTTTAAAGAAAAAGACTTATTATTTTTAGTGGGTCAATGATTTATTCTCTACTCAAGACCATACACCAGTTGCCTAAGAGGCACGATATGAGAATTTTTCAGCTGTTCAAATTGTTCCTGGTCGTTTGTCTTTAGCTTTGAGGCATCAGCCGCAGTCGTTTTCGGAACATTCTATGCCACAACATTCTGTTGATTCGATTAGGAGTGTCCATAGAGGAATTGGATGTCGCCAATCCCCAAGAGGTATTCGTATGCCCGAGGATGTCGAGGAGGAAGACGATGAGCCTAGTGTAGGTGGGGATGAGGTTAATGAACCTGGTGCAGGTGAGGATGAGGTTGATGAGCCTAGTGCGGGTGAGGATGAGGTTGACGAGCCTGGTGCGGGTAAGTTATTTACTAGTATTGTCGTCTAAGTAAAATTGTATTTCGTATTGTTCTATGTTGTGTAGGACTATTCTTATTTATTATAGTTATCATGCAGGTGCAACAGATGACAGCTCCAATCAAGCGGTTCGTGGCAAGGGCTACAATCTTAGGGTTGACCCGATTCGTAAAAGTCAAAATAAATGGAGTCCTTCAGAGATCAAGCTAAGAAAAGGCTCAAAAGAGGATGTTCCAAGGTGGCTCAAAACATGAAGAAAAATATCTTTAAATGAGTTATTATGCAGTTTAGTTAGTAGATTTGTACAATATAAGTTTGTACGAGTTGTGTTGTTTTCATAGATGACTTTCTATTATTCTCAGACCTGTTTTCAATGTGACCTTTGAAATTAATTCTAGAAAAGTTACAATAACATGATTTAACACTTGATACAACACTAAACAAAAGGATGAAGAATACAACTAACACAATTAAAGCATTCGATACAACTGAGTTATTCCAGTACCCCTAATATGACAACTAAGGATTTGGAGCCGAGCCACTAGTATTAGATCCAGCACGGTGTGGGCATCTACTTCGGCTATGACCCTCACTTCCACAAAGTCTGCAACGCCTAGGACCATGCATGTCACGCATATCCATTTCATTTAAGAAGCGAGTTTTTTTAGGGCAACCTTTGGTTACTCGCTTGAGGTGGGGATTGGGTATTAGTCTTGGTCCTTGATGCATCGGCCATGTTGTTGGATTTCCTGGCGGCCTGAATTGAGTTCTGTATAACTTTCAGATCTCTTCCATCCTATATACCTCATGCACATATTGTTTCCAATCAAGGCGCTGGTTCGTACAACAAGCGAGGACATGGCGACAAGTAATTCGATCCACCTAAAACTCACCATAGTCACAATGACGATGACGAAGATTCATCGCAAACTCTATGCCGCTAGACATCTCACGCACCTCAAAGACCTCGTTCTGCTGGTCAAATAAGTTAACTTGGATGCTTCCCACTGCATGCTGATTTGACTGAATTTTCTTAGTTGCATATTCAGAGAATGCATGTCCTGCACTTATACGAGCCTCAACCTTAGACCTCTTCCTAGTGAACAACTCATTTAGCCTGTAAAAAGTTGCCTTAAAAAGGGATGTGTTTGGTAGATTGCGTGCCCTTTCCAAACTCCGTTAATGCACTCTACTAGGTTGGTGATCATGTGGCCCCAGCGATGTCCCTCATCATACGCCAAAGCATATTGCGACCGAGGGATATTGTCGAGCCAGAGCTTTTAAGCCTCACCCCGCTCACATAATCTTTGGTAACGCATGTTGAATTCATGCACCATTCTAGAATAGCCTACCACAAGAGAACAACATAACTCAGATAATAAACAATGTTGTTATTATCAACATCACCACATAATAATAAAAATATTGTAATTTATTCATCTATGTTGACGATCAGCTTCTGCATATGCGGTGCCTTAAACCTCCTCAAGAAGTTGGATGCTATGTGTATGATGCAAAACATGTGAATAGCTCTTGGATACTACCATGCTCCATTGCTACGAGCTATGGCTAAACTAATGGACTCATGTCGGTCAGAGATAAGACCAATACCATCTTGACTCACCACATGTGTTCGCAAATAGCTAAGAAAAAAGTGCCATGCATCGGTAGTCTCACCCTCAACTATGGCAAATATGAGAGGCATAATATTTTTATTGTCATCCTGTGATACTGCAATTAAAAGAGCTCCTTTATATTTTTCGCACAAGTGTGTGCCGTCTACTTGTACTAACGGTTTGCAGCTTCTGAATGCTTTAATGCAAGGATAGAAAGCCTAAAAGACTCACGTCAGAATCCGAATATCCTGCACCAACTCATCTCCTTGGTAGGCATATGCAGTTTCGTACTCAACGGCTGCTGATGGTTCTTTTGCTACCATTGCTTCAAACCATGTGGGCAAAGCTTCATAAGAATCTTTTCACCTGCCAAATATTTTTTCAATTGCCTTTTACTTAGCCAGCCATGCTTTGTGATAACTTATCGTATAATTAAACTTAGACTTTACCTCAGCAATTACAGATTTTATCTTTAAAGATGGGTCAGCTTCAACCAATGGCCTTATCATCTCTGCAATTGTCTCTGAGTCCAATTTAGCATGATCTTGGGAAATGGCAGCTTTGGTGCATGTGTGGCTACCATTGTATCTCCTTATAACCCAAGAATATTGTCTTTTGATAAGACTAACTCTGATGAGCTAATCACAGGATGCTCCGTATTGTACACATTTTGCAAAGAATGTCCTAGGCTTTGATTCGAATACCCTATAATCGACGCATCTACGAATGGTATACTCTTTAATTGCTGCAATCACAGCCTCTCTCAAGTTAAACTCCATTCCAATGATGAATTCACCGTCTGCAACAACGTGTGGGGCTACACCAATAACAATATAAAATAAATCATAGAATGCTAAACTTATATTGACTAAAATAAATAATTATCTCTATTATAATAATAATAATAATAATAATAATAATAATAATAATAATAATAATAATAATAACTACTAAAATACTAATAACAAAACTAATAAATGACTAAAATAATTAACTATATCTAAATTTCTAATTAACACGATTACTAAAATAATAATTAAAAATATGCTACCGCTAGTAATTACATGCATTGACATACTCAGGAAACTCTGGTGCATGTATGTCATCAACATTCAAAGTATGCATGAAAGATAGCTCTCCGGATGAATGCCGATCCACTAGTACATTTGCAACATCTGTCACATTTGTGTCATCCATTATATCGTCTTCATCTCCATCTTCAGTTGGACCAAGAATTTGGTAATTGCCTTCAAACTCTTCTTCACTTTCACTGTTATAACCTGTCTAGTCTATGTTAGGCCCCACTAAATCAGCCTCAACGATTTCTTCAAACTCAACATATAACTCAATAATTGAGACTTGTGTTCTAGTTTGATGGTAGGTCGAAAATATCTCTTGCATACTTGTTTCATCAGCCACATACATTATTTGAAATTGAACAAAACCACCAAATACCAATACAGGTTGTTTGTACAAAACATTTGTTACTCTCTTCAATACTTGGTGATCTATACTTTGACAAAGTACACTCTTAAGTGCTTCATATGTTATTCCAAGAGGAATAACAATAACACATGGATTCTCACATACAAAACTTACACCTTCATGTGTTTAAGATAAAATTTGACCATTATAGTATATTTTTTGGTTAAGTTTTTTTTTCGTCCCTAACGTCTTGGGTCAAAATCAAAATCGTCTCCGACCTTTTTTCCTTATTAAAATCATCCTCAACGTTACAAAACGTTATAAAATCATCCTTTTGTCCATAAATAATATTTTTCGGACAATTTTATCCTTTTACAAAAATAAAAAATATTAAAAATAATATTAAAAAACAAAAGAAACCCTCTCCAACTCTCCCGTATCTCTCACTCTCTTTCGGTCTTTCTCTTCTCTCCCTTTTCGCCACCCCACCACCGCTGCCCCACCTCCTTCTCCATCTTCTTCTCCCTCTCCATCACCACCTCTCTCTCTCTCTCTCTTTCTCTCTCTTCACCACCACCACCACCACCTCCACCACCATACCATCCACTACCCTTAACTCTAACACCACCAATCTTGCTAACTCTTCATCCATTAAAATCAACATCCGAATGGTTGAACAATATCACTCAATCGGTCTTCTGTAATCGGCGTCAATCACCCCCGCATCAACATCAATTGAATGCTCAACATAATACCCGAACAGAGAAACAAAACCCCCACAAAATCAGCACCAAAAACAAATTTAAAACCACAACCCAAACAAAAATGAAGAAATCCATAATTTAAAACAGAATTTTCATTGAAATCACCAGAGGCCGAAAAAAGAATGGGTGCAATGGTAAATTTGAAGTTTGATTCTACTATTTTTTTTTAATTCATTGAGGATAAAACATAAATTATCCATATCTAACACATCAATACAAGAAAAAAGGAGGTCTCCAACCCTCAAACTCTTTGCTCTTCTGAGAGCATCAACTTCTTTCAATAGATCGAATTCCAGACCCTTCTTCTTCAGCTCTTCCACGCACTTCCCCAAAAGAATCTTGTCTTCTTTCTCTCTCTGAAGCGCCTTCTCCATGTGACTCTCCACGTCGCTCTTGTACCTCACGGCCCAAACCAGGCCTAATGAGAACACGAAGGAGCACAACGAAGGGATCCACCAGCGCTGGCATGCGGACAAAGAAATTCAGATTCTGAGAAAGACACAGGGAAAGAGGATGTGAAGAGGAGCATGAGGGTCAGGGAGTGGAAGAGGAAGAAGAAGATGTGGAGCATTGTGATTTCTTTGCGAACCGAGTCGATTTGGGTTTCTTTCAGTGCGATTTGGCCATGGATGAGTTCTTCTTCTTTCAGCCATTGCGACGAATAGAAAAAATAAAATAAAACAGAATTTCATTTTCGATTTCTACTTCTCTAGCAGAGTAACTGTTTCAGTTTATCTTGAGAGAGAGGTACCTGGAGTGATCGTAACCGGCAAAGAGAGGAGAGGCCCTAGAAGGAAGAACAACGTTGTCGGATAGCTTTTTTACACAAAAAAGAGAAGCCATGGTGGTGGAAACGTTACCGCCTTGGTGGATCTTGAGGATCTTGGATCTCGGCGACGGTGGAGCTATTGGTGGCGTGGGAGTGGTTGGGCCATCGTGAGAACAAGGCGGCGGTGGAGTTGTTGATGGCGTGGGAATGGTATCTTGAGAACAAGGCGGTTGCAGAAATAAGGAGAGAGAGAGAGAGGGGTGAAAGATGATGGGGTTAGTGGTGGCCTGGTGGAGTTAGTGGTGAGAGTAGTGGAAGAGAATAATTTTTTTTCTTTTATTTTTATTTTTGTGAAAGGGTAAAATTGTTCAAAAAATATTGTTTATGGACAAAAGAATGATTTTATAATGTTTTGTGACATTGTGGATGATTTTAATAAGAAAATTGGGTCAGAGACGATTTTGATTTTAACCTAAGACGTTAGGAACGAAAAAAGTACTTAACCCTATATTTTTAAACTAACATAATCCTCCATTCTATACACTCAAACAATTTTATTCTCACTCAAAATACAAAACTCAGAAAATAAACAAACACATAACTAAAGGCAAGAAGAATATCCTACTATACCATCGCTAAACCACTAAATCCATCTAATGCAGTAAGCATCCCCTTTTCCTCCTTTTATAGTTGGTTTAATAATTTTTTAATATACATGATACAAAACGGTACTAACGTATTTAGAATATGGCGCTACCATTTTATTTTTCCTGACAAAACGGCAACTACGTTCTACACTTTTTGCTATTTTTAATTTTTTATATATATGCCGAATTAACTTTGAACAAAATATTTTTTTTTTTATTTTTCAAAATGTAAATCGGCATTGCCGAAATCATTTTTTAATGAATTAAAAAAATTTTAAAATAACAATACAGCAATGCCGAATTGAACTTTAATAAATGGGATAAATACTTTTTTTTATCCACAAGCTATGGAGTCAAAATCAAAATCGTCTCCGACTTTTTTTTTTTTTATTAAAATCATCTCCAACGTTACAAAACGTTATAAAATCGTCATTTTCTACTTCAATTTTATTTGTTTTACCAAATTATCCTTATTAAATAATAAAAAAATTAAAAAATTAAAACAAAACCTAACCCAACCCCCCCAACTCCGTAACCCTCACCCCACTCTCTCACCGTAAACCCCCCACCCATCACTCCTTCACTTCCTTCTTCATCATCACTAACCCAGTAACCCCCAATTCCCTTTTTCATCATCAAACCTCTTACCCCCTTCTTCAAAAACCATAAGGAAAAAAGAAAAAGAAAGAGAGAAAATAAAGCATATACAGTTGAACCAAATTAACTAACAGAACCAGTGTCATTGATAATAATGTAACCAAAAAATAATTAGAAATAGTCTAATTGTTCCTATAATTAATATATCAAAATTGTCTAAACTACATTAAAACCAAAATCTTCATCTTGAAGGCATCTCTGAAACGATCAAAATCAATTATGATGAAGCTGCAGACCAAGCAAGATTATCAGCATTAGTGCTGTTCCCCAAACAACTTGAACAAAATTGGTTCAAGATTTGATGAATTTGAATCAGCATAAAGATTTTGTAGGAAGAATGAAGAACAGAATCAGAAGCACCTCCTCACTCTCCCTTTCCTCACCACCATCACCACTGCCACCATAGCCAAATCATCATCATACAATTACTATAATCAGAATCAGTATCACCAATAATAAATTAACAACAACAATTCTAAAGGGTGAATCAACAATGGTGAAGCGACAACAAAAACAAAAATAGAAGCAGAAGTAGAAACAGAAGGCAGAAAGCAGAAAGCAAAAGCAAAAGCAGAGGCAACGGCGGAGGGTCCAGAGGGTCGGGAGCTGGACGGCAGCGACAGTGCCTCCATACAAACTTGGACGGCCGGTGGCGGCGGGTTGGACGCAGGGGCGGCGGTGGGTGAGGGGTTACGGTGAGGGGGGAGGGGGTGATGGAGTGGGGTGAGGGGGTGGGAGTTACAGTGAGGGGGTGAGGGAGTGGGGTGAGAGGGTGAGGGAGTGTGAACTGATGATGATGATGATGATGATGATGATGATGATGATGATGATGGGATGGGATGGGATTTGGGGGTGGGTGTAGGAGGAAGGGAAATTGGGGGTGGGTTTGGGGTGGGGGAGAGACGAAGAGATGTTGGGTGTGGGTGGGGGTGGGGTTTTATTTTTTTAATATTATTTTTAATTTTTATTAATAGTTAAGGGTAATTTGATCCAAAAAAATAGAAAAGGACGATTTTATAACGTTTTGTAACGTTGAGGATGATTTTAATAACAAAAAAAAATTAAGGACGGAATTGATTTTGACCCCAAACCTTGGGGACGAAAAAAGTACTTATCCCTTAATAAATTTCAGTTTTCAAAACCCACGTACATGTATAACATGATAATCACAAAATAATATGGAAAAACACACAAAGTCTTCCGATAACAAAAAAATTGAGCCAAGAAAATTTTCATAGGTAGGAAGAGAAGACTGAATTCTAATTTTTTTTTCATAAAAACTAACTTCCATCAAATTGGTTACATTTCAAAATAATTATGTAACTTCCTTTATTTATTATTTTAATTAAATATTTTATTAAACCAATAAAATAAGACACATCACATACATGAGATATCATATAATAATATAATTTCTTATAGCACCTACCTCAACATGTCATGGACCACATATTTTCCAAATCTATGTGACTGGTAACATCCACCTCCTCCGCACTTCACCCACCGAAAGCATCCACCTCCACGTCTTCGATAACAGCATCACCTCCAACGCCGACAACGTCCACCACATCTTCAAGACTAAGTTTCACAACTATCCCAAGGATACGCCTTTCTTCACTCTCCGGCAAACAATATAGTAGATTGTTGGACATTAGAACATCATGTGAAGATTTTTCTTTGACATCATATGCAAATTCTCATTTAGAATGGACCCCAAGTGCTTCATTCCTTCTCTTTTGGAGTCCATGATGGTAGACAGCTTCAACTTCGCATCCAAGCTATCAGTACAGCAAGCAATGTCGCCGTCGCCGCTCATGAAAACTGGAGCAATTACTGAACATTGGTTCGAAGAAGAAGTTGAAGGAAGCGATCAGAGTGGTAAACAATATGGCCATGGAGATGATAGGGTAGAAGAGGAGGGAGATGACAACGATGACGACAAGTCTTAACAAATCGGACTTGCTGTCTAGATTCATGGATCCATTAAAGACGACAAGTACTTGAAAAACATAGTCATTGGTTTTCTGAGTATGAATTGATTAAGAACAAGTTGAGGATTTTTCTTTTTGTGAACATTGAAGTTGTAGAGTGTGTATTGTGTAGTTTGAAGTTGCAGTGTTAGATTATTAGAGTTATGTAAGATATGATGGAAATTGGGGAAGAACAGTGTCGTTTCTGAATAGAGGGAGTCATAGATCGTTTTGTCCTCCGTTAGAGTTATCAGGGATCATTTTGTCCTCTATTAGAGTTGACGGAACAAAAAATTTAAATAACAACAAAATTAATTGTTAAGAATTAATAAAGTAATTAATTTTAATTAAAAACTAAAGTGTTTGATCCGAAATTTTTTGAAGACCAAAATAAATAAATACTCTGTATATAACTAACTTTAATTTGAGCCATTCAACTAATTGGTTAAACTATTGATTTAGCAACCCAGTTCCTTCACTAGTTTGATTATATCTAAAGCTATAAGAAATAAAATTGGAACAAAGTAATGAATATAAGAAGATATTTCTCAAAGCTAACTTGTACATATTAAAATGATAAAATTTAATTTAATAGAATTTTGTATATTAATAAATATCAATATTTATTTTTATTCGTTATCATATTTATATCTGTTAAGATTATTTTAAAATTTAAAAATAATTTTATCAAACATAATTATTATAATTTATGTTTATTAAAAAATTTTATTTAATTTACTAAATATAATTTTTACATTTTTGAAAAAATCTATCTTTTAAAACCAGCATTAATAAATTTTTTATGTGGCATAAAAATAAAAGTATGGTAGGGTAGTAATATGCATTCTACCTGTGGGTATTTAATTTGATCCAATTCGGTTAGGTAGGGTTGTCAATTCGATCCGCAACGTGTAGGATAGGGTGCGGGTATTTAATTCAACCTAATTCGGTCAGGTATGGTTGTCAATTCGATCCGTAACGGGTAGGATAGGGTGCAGATTGAGTCTCAACCATATCCGATCAACCCGCACGCTTTATATGTAGTATATGTTATATATTTATATAAAAATATATTTCAAGTGGATGTTGAACCAAAGACCTCTTACTAAATGCGAAAGATCTTTAGCCACTAAGAGCAACTCTAATGCGATTAATTTTGGATATCACTAAAGATTTAAAATTGAAATTTATATTGGATACCATTTATAAAATGATACTGATATTGGTCAGGAGATACGTATCATTTTGAAAAAAGAAGAGTGAAAAGTTATTACTTCTATAAACTCATTATTAAATGAACACGGTATTACTGTAATATTGTTATTGTAACGTTGATTTATTCTAACATTGTAACAAAGACTCAATCAAAATTTAGTCAAATAAATTAGATGTACTCAGTTATACTCTGGGTTTTATTATTGCATTTTTTATTATTTTCTTATGAATTTGGTAAAAAAATATATCCAAATCAATTTAATGTAAGTTTTTTTGAATTATTTACAAAATTTTAATTTTTTTCCCCATCTAAATACATAAAATTCTCAATATTTACGTTCACAAAATTTTAATTTTTTTATTGCAATTTTTTTTAAATCCAATAAGCCAAAATTAATGTTGTTATGCTTAATTAGATAATATTTTAAAATTTATTTTTATGAATGTGTAATATCTTTTAAATATGATATATAATTATTAACTTTATAATTTTATATTTTTTATTTTAGTTAAATTTTAAAAAATAATTAAAATTATTTGAAATAATTAAAAATAATTTAAAATTTAAATCGAAATGAAACTAAATATTGGAGTGACAAATTTTATATTAAGTTTCAAATCAAGTTTTATGATATATGGTCTCACAAATACTTATGTAACATTTTGTGGGACTCAAAATAAAATGAAATTAATACCAAATATTGGAGATGCTCTAAGAGAAGATTATTTTTATTTTTTACATAAAAGTCAGTTCTATTTTAAATTATTTTAAGTCATTTTATATAAAATCTCAACTTACGAGTAGGATTAAGGTTGAATCCAAACTCTATCCTACTCTACCTATTTTTTTTTTCACGATATTTCTCAATCCAATAAGTCAAAAATTAATCCGTGGATTGTTCTATAAATAAATTAAGATTCAAACTCCCGACATTTAATTATGTGAACCAGTGATCTAACCATTAAACGGTAAAAGATTCGATGGTCCCAGACCGTTGGACCATTAAATGGTCCCATAACAAAACATGGTTTTAAAATTTTTCAATAACGGTTAAATAGTATGTTTCTAATTTTAATTACAAATTAACCCCATATATTTTATTTAATCATAAAAATTATTTTTTATTTTATAAATTATTATTTTATCATTCACCTATTATGTTTATTAATAACCAAAAACAAAAATAATAACAAATTAGATCTTCTATTGATCGTAATAACTTTTTGGCAATCCCAATCAATTAAAGGTTTATCTTTGATCTATTACATCCGTCGAGGATTTTGAAATCGTGTTTCTTAAAAAATCAATCGATTGGATTAACAAAACAATCGATTGAAATTTCAGGTTTTCCATAACTCAATCGATTGGACTTCAGGTTACCACAAAACAATCGATTGAAAGTTACAAGGTAGTATGGTTTTCGCAAAAATCAATCGATTGGTCATATTACCCAATCGATTGAACAATGACTAGAATGTGGGTTTTTTATAATTCAATCGATTGTTTATATTACCCAATCAATTAAAGGCCGCTATTAAAATGATATATGAAGGTTTAATCGATTGGTATGATAATACAATCGATTGAATTTTGTACGTGACTAATGGTATATTCCAATTCAATCGATTGGTATGATCATTCAATCGATTGAAATGTGACGTAAATAAGTTTTTTTCTGCATTCAATCGATTGGTAGGATAATCCAATCGATTGAATTTTGAATCGCGCCGTGCTCAATTTTCATATCGTTTTTATAAATTTTGAATCGCGCCGTGACTAACGGTTTATAAATTTTCATATTACCCAATCGATTGAGTTATGGAAAACCTGAAATTCAATCGATTGTTTTGTTAATTCAATCGATTGATTTTCTAAGAAACACGATTTCAAAATTCTCGACGGATGTCATGGATCAAAGATAAACTTTTAATCGATTGGAATTGCCAAAAAAGTTATTACGATCAATGGAAGATCTAATTCGTTATTGTTTTTGTTTTTTATTATTAATAAACATAATAGATGAATAATAAAATAATAATTTATAAAATAAAAAATAATTTTTATAATTAAATAAAATATATGAGATTAATTTGTAATTAAAATTAAAAACGGACTATTTAACAGTTATTGAAAAACTTAAAAAATATATTTTGTTATAGGACCATTTAATGGTCCAAACGTTCTTGGACCATCAAATCCGGTGCCCCGTTAAACCAATTGAAGTTGTTTTTCTCATTCTAAATGTTTATTAAATTTTTTTTCTTGTATTGCAAGACTAGAAGTCTTAACAAAAATTCATCCACACCCTCACCCCAAAAAGGATTTCCAGCAGTCTAAAAAGCCCAAGAGCAAATTTTCGTGATTGGCCCAAGACAACAGAAAAGAGCTGATCATGATTTTGAGCAAGTCAGTAGTGGCATGTGACATAGAATATGCTCTGTGCTAATAAAAATCAACATCTAAACCATAAAATCTCCATAATGTGAAATGGGGTTTTTTTTTTTTTGTTTAATGAATATATCAGTTGACAAGTATATTTTCCGTTGGCTGTTGCCAGTAAGAAGACAAAAAGACTAAAGACCCAAATAGTTGAAGGACCACATAGTTGAAGTTTCAAGACCGATAATCACAAAACCGATCTTGTACTTTGCCCAATGGGCCAACACACATACAGAAAACCCATATTGCTTTTGCCAAAATTAACCTAAAACGTAAACCAAAAAAAAAAAAACCTAAAACAAATTAAGGAAAAAAAGAAAAAGAGCGAAAACAGAGAACAAGAATGTGTTTTCACGCACGGTAAACGACTATCGTCGTACTCGTTGCCGCACAAAAAAAACCCCATACATAACACAGAAAGAAAGAGTTCCTTCCTCAGTTAAGAAAACTAGAAAACGCCTTACCTTCGCTTTTGTATCCGCCCCTGCTCTGCCTGCCCAACAAAAAAAAGACATATAAAAATTAAAAAACATAACCGCCGTCCTCATGGACTCCGTGGCCGGCGCTACGTCGCCCACCACCTCCGCAACTGCCGCTCCGCCGCGCCCGCCTCCGACGTCGTCGTCTCCGTTCCCCGGCCGAGAAGACTGCTGGAACGAGGAAGCCACCTTCACCCTCATCGACGCCTGGGGCGACCGTTACCTTGAACTCAACCGTGGTAACCTCCGTCAGAAGCACTGGCAGGAGGTCGCCGATGCCGTCAACGAACTCCACGCCGGAGACGGCGGCGCCGTCCTAGGTGGAACGTCCACTACCACAACCAAGCGAACTCGCCGGACCGATGTTCAGTGCAAGAACCGAATCGACACGCTGAAGAAGAAGTACAAGATCGAGAAGGCTAGGGTTTCCGAATCCGGCGGCAGTTACCAGAGCCCCTGGCCTTTCTTCTCCCGCCTCGACAACCTGATCGGAGATACTTTTCCGGTCAAAAAACTCTCGCCGCCGGCTACCGGCCGGGGAACCCCTCCCTCCGCCGCCAAACTCTCACCGCTTCCGCCGCCGGCGTGGATAATCTCTCACCCCGTAGGTCCCCGATCCGGAACTCAGAAACGTACGGCGGCGGTTCCGACGACGGCGCCGGCTAACCGGGAAGATTCCTACTTCCGGCGGAATTTCTCAGCCTTCGCAGCCGCAGCGGCTGCTGCAGCAGAAGCCAAGAGTGGAGATTCCGATGGCTGGAGGTCCAGCAGCGACGGCGGCGATGGTGGTGGAAGACGGAGGAAGACGGGGGAAATTGAGATGAAATGCTGGGAAGTTGGGTATAGGGAACTTGCTCAGGCGATTGAGAAGTTCGGAGAGATATATGAGAGAGTTGAAGCTTCGAAGCAGAGGCAGATGGTGGAGTTGGAGAAGCAGAGGATGCAATTTGCAAAAGATTTGGAGTACCAAAGGATGCAGCTTTTCATGGAGACGCAGGTTCAGTTTCAGAAAATCAAACGCGCAAAACGCACTTCTGGTAATTTTGTTTGGCCATATTTTTTTTTTCAGTTGATGCTGTAATCTAGTGCTTGTGAATCTCGAGTTTGGTGTATAAGTATGGTTTTGCTGAGAATGACGGAAACTAATCATGCTTTGTTTGGACTATTACAAGTGATGATGACATTCATGGAAAAAGAGATTTCTTCATTAATTACTATATGTTATGCGGTTTACTTACTAGTACTGTACTTGTGAAAGTGAAACAAAGAACATGAGAACTATTATATTATTGGGAAATGGGAATTGATTTACTGAACTGATGTTTAGAGGTTACGTGACTCCTTGTCTTCTGTAAATTGTTTGTTTGAAACTTGTGTATTTTTTTCTGTTACTCTGTTGTATTTTTTCCCTTTTATATTTTTCCCTTTGTTTCAAGAAAGGAGCATGTTGGTTCCCAATTTGTATGTTTTATTCTCATAAACCAAAGTTATCTCTATTTTGGTTTGAAGTGGCCCTTCTATTTGTCAGCAAGAGTGCCGCTTTGTGCTGTAAAACTCGTTTTTCTGCTCACTTTCTAGGATGCTTTTTTCCCCTATATTTCCCGATTTATTATCAGTTGTCACTTAGTACATATCAGTTTTTGGCATCTGATATTGAATTATTTGAAATAAAAGGTAGCAATTTTGTGATTCCAGATCATAGCAATTGCTCCTTGTTGATCTTTGCTATCCTACTTAGTTATATTTTTAAAAACTTTTTGATGGTTGATTAACCTCGGTTGATTTCATTTAAGATAGAGATTATGATGTAGCTCCACATAGTTTAACCAATTAAAAAGCATTTCTAAATTGATAATTATCATTATTCTAAAATCTAAGATTGGACTTATGATAGCTGGTCTTGATGCTGCTAAGTGTGCTGTCTGATTGACATAAGAGTTTGTTAAAATATGAACGTGTGTTTTCTTTGTTGCATATGGTAAAAAAACATTGCCTAGATTCATTCACATTGAAATCACAATGTTTTCTCATAAGTGTGATATAGTTCATTCTTGTTTCCAAACACCGTGTCCTAATTTGTGTAACAGACTAACAGCACATGGCAAGTTACTAGGTAACTCTTTCTCCAACAAAACAACATGAACTAAGATAAAATAAAGTGCCATGCATCTGCCTGTATTACAATCTCTGATGTAGTTTGTTGTACTAGAACACATAGCTGACAGCTTAAGTGATCCTGCGATGTGAAGTAGTAGGTCTAAATAAAATAAAAAAATCCAATGATACCAAGTTTATTTATGCATGTATTTTTACCATGCATCCAGTTCGTGTCCTCTCGCATATTTATGCCCTTATCTTCTAATTGTCTAGCAAATGATGCACTTATGGTAATTATAAATTGATTCAAATACGTCTTGAAAAATCTCTTGTAAACTTTAATTATGAAAAGAATTTTCTGTGCACTGTTTCACTCTTGTATCACTCTTGTTTCACACTCTTGTAAACTTTTTAATGGCATTCACTAATCACTTATTGTGCAATTTCAAAAACCCACCTTTTTATTTTTTTATTTTTTATCTGCTTGCATCTAATGGACCATAACTTGAATGAATTATTGCAATATATCGGGTGAATAGTTTCCGCTAATTTTTTTTCATGGAATTTTTAACCCTTTTTGTTTTGCTTGTTATTATGCAGACAGTTTCTCATAGCAAGCGGTGGCAGAGGATACTGGAAATATAGATATGTTTTTATATTTGGACATGTCTCAGATAAACAAAACACTCTCTCTCTCTCTCTCTCTCTCTCTCTCTCTCTCTCTCTCTCTCTCTCTCTCTCTCTCACACACACACCTTTTATTGGAGCAAAAATAAGCGAAATTCAGGTTTGGTGTACCTATATACTCATTCCCTCTCAAAATAAATAATTTTTATTTGTTAGATATGTTGAGAAATTAATATATTTAGATAAAGGAATTGTCTAAGTATATTAATTTTTTAATAAATTGAAAAATAAAAGAAAACTTTATTTTGAGAAGGATGAAGTATTTGTTTTTGGGAAGTAAAATTATTGCTTTTATCTTCATTAGAAACTCCAAAAGATGAATGAACGAAGATCTATTGGATGATTTAAATGACTGGTTTCATACTTTTACTATATGGCTCCTCTTTCTTCTTTTTTTTAATGTTTTTAAGATCAATTAGAAAATATGGTATTAATTAGTAAAATAAATGAATTCATGTATAGAAAACAAGCGAATATATGAATTAAAAAAATAACTTAATATACATAACAAATGTGTTAAAAAATAACAATATATATACTATTAATTTTTATAATTATTAACGTTAATATGTGCTATGACTGGATACTTGAAATATTATATATTAATTTTATTTTAATAAATACATAACCAATATATTTAAAAAACAACTTAATATATTTACTATAATTTTTTATTAATTACTAACGTTAATATGTGCTATCACTAGATATTTTAATTATAATATATTAATTTTTAATTTAATTTTAATATACTGTTAATGAATAATAGTTTTATATGTGCATTCAATTATTTAATGTCATGAAAAAAAATAATTACTTCTTATATTGATCGCGTGAATGGTGATTTAAAAGAATGGATGTGATTAGTCACCAAAAAAAAAAAAAAAAAAGAAGAATGGATGTGATTGAACGACGATGTAAAATGTTTTACACTGTTAATGTACAAAAAAAATAGGGCAAAAAATTAGAATAAGCCAAGAGAAGTTATAAATTACTTAAATAAGCCAAAGTGAAATTCGTTTCAGAAATGAGTCAAACCATATATTTATATAATTCGAACCAATGTGGTTCGAACTCGAATCATTAATAATTCGAACCAGCTTGGTTCGAATTACACACAAACACAAGCACACACATAATTCGAACCAGCTTGGTTCGAATTACACACAAACACACGCACACACTAATTCGAACCAACTTGGTTCGAATTACACACACAATAATTTATGGTATAATTCGAATTATACTGTTAAAAAATTAATAATTTATTAAAAAAATTAATAATTTAAAAATTAAAAAATATATATTTTTATTTCATACGTTAAAAAAAACTAACAAAATATTTAATTATGATACTTCCTTAAAATATTAATGAGCTATCAATTCGAATTCCAAACAATACTTTTCTGTCCATTTTTAATAGTTCATGAATATTTTTTAATAAATTTTTTTAATAAATTTTTTTAAATTATACTACAAAAAATATTTTATCCTATGCAAAACAATTTTAAAAAAATGGCTTAAAAAATGTTAGGAGTACTATAAAAATTTGTAATGTTATAATAACTTAGGTAAATACATGCATGTACTCAAATTTTAAATAAAATACTCTACATAGTCAATAATAATTTAGAAATGAAAGAAAATATTTTATTCCATACAAAATAATTAAAAAATGTATTTTATTCTATACAAAATAATTTTAAAAAATGGCTTAAAAGATGTTATGAGTACTATAAAAGTTTGTAATATTCTAGTGATTTAGGTAAATACATGATAAAAATATTTTTTCTTTAATTTCTAAATTATTAGTGACTATGTGGAGTATTTCTTTAATGTCCTAAGTCATTAGGATATTACAAATTTTGATAGTACTTCTAACATCTTTTAAGCCATTTTTTAAATTATTTTGCATAGAATAAAATATTTTTTTGTGGTATAATTTAAATAAATTTATTAAAAAATATTCACGAGCCATCAAGATTGGGCAGAAGAGTATTGTATAGAATTCGAATTGCTTACCATATAATTTGAATCAGAGTAATTCAAACTTCGCTATGCGTAATTCGAATCATGTAATATCTCACCATATAATTTAAATAATTTTATTAAAAAATTATCATGAATATTTTTTAATAAATTTATTTAAATTATACCATAAAAAAATATTTTATTCTATACAAAATAATTTAAAAAATGGCTTAAAAGATGTTAGAAGTACTATAAAAATTTGTAATGTCCTAATAACTTAAGACATTAAAAAAATACTCCACATAGTCACTAATAATTTAGAAATTAAAGAAAAAATATTTTTATCATGTATTTACCTAAATCACTAGAATATTACAAACTTTTATAGTACTCATAACATCTTTTAAGCCATTTTTTAAAATTATTTTGTATAGAATAAAATATATTTTTTAATTATTTTGTATGGAATAAAATATTTTCTTTCATTTCTAAATTATTATTGACTATGTAGAGTATTTTATTTAAAATTTGAGTACATGCATGTATTTACCTAATTTATTATAACATTACAAATTTTTATAGTACTCCTAACATTTTTTAAGCCATTTTTTTAAAATTGTTTTGCATAGGATAAAATATTTTTTGTAGTATAATTTAAAAAAATTTATTAAAAAATATTCATGAACTATTAAAAATGGATAGAAAAGTATTGTATGGAATTCGAATTGATAGCTCATTAATATTTTAAAGAAGTATCATAATTAAATATTTTGTTAGTTTTTTTTAACGTATGAAATAAAAATATATATTTTTTAATTTTTAAATTATTAATTTTTTTAATAAATTTTTTTAATAAATTATTAATTTTTTAACAGCATAATTCGAATTATACCATAAATTATTGTGTGCGTAATTCGAACCAAGCTGGTTCGAATTAGTGTGTGCGTGTATTTGTGTGTAATTCGAACCAAGCTGGTTCGAATTATGTGTGTACGTGTGTTTGTGTGTAATTCGAACCAAGCTAGTTCGAATTATTAATTATTCGAGTTCGAACCACATTGGTTCGAATTATATAAATATATGGTTTGGCTCATTGCTGAAACGAATTTCACTTTGGCTTATTTAGGTAATTTGCAACTTCTCTTGGCTTATTCTAGTTTTTTGCCCAAAAAAATACTATTTTGATTTCTAATATTTAGATCAAATTTTAGTTTGCTCCTTAAAATTTTAAACATCTTGTTTCTATCCCAAAACATTTTAAATGGGTTCAATATTATCTCAATATTACATTTGACACAGATAATTAATGAAGTGAGTGATGTAGGCGTTAACAATATTATTAGTTAAGCCGTATCTTATTTCCGTGATTAGGGAAATATAACTAAAAGCTTCTAACATTATTATACACAGTTCAAAACTTTAATAATCAAGTATCAACACTCCATAATCAAAAGAAAAAGATTTACATTAGGAATTATCATACTAAAATCAAATATTATTACCTCTTCCCTCAAATTTAACAATATAACATGCATTAAATTCATTTAAATTTTTTTGAAATTGAAATAACATGTTTAAAATTTTGAGATTAAAATATAATATTTAAAATATTAGAGAAATTTGATCCAAATATTAAAGAATAAAATAAAGATCAATTAAATACAAATTCAAGTATAGTACATCAGTATGTATCATTGTTTCTAAAAATTATTATTAATTTTTTTTTGAATTATTTATCTAGGTGTTACCGTTTATTAATTCATAGGGTATTTATTAGTAGGGTGAACGTGGATCGGATATGGCCAAAATTTCGATCCAATTTGCACTAAAATTATCTGATTGGATTGGATCCAATATCCGCAGTTTTTAAGTTTGGATCCGATCCGATCCGCACATTTGCGGATCGAATATCGGATATTGGATATATCCGTAAAGAATACAAATCTTTTTAAAAATTTATTTTTATTAAAAAAATATCAATAAAAATTATTTTTTCTATTCTTTTAAATATGTTTATTTTTAAAATAATATTAAACATATTTTTTTAATAATAAATTAAAATAATACAATATATATGATCATTATTAGTTAAAATAAAATATAAAAAGAATATTTATTTATTTATTTATTTTTGCGGAGACGTGAATATGCAGATACCTACACAAAATTCGCAATCCGATTCTATTAGTGTGCGAATCGGATCTATATCCATAATTTTCGAATTAAATTCAAATAAATACTGCAGATATACGGATAAGATCCAATCCATAAATACTCCTACTTTTTTATTTTAATGTATTATATGTAAAATGATTTTGCGGTGTATCCAATCACATCATAATATATTAACAAAATCAAATATTTTTTATATTAACTGTATAAATAATTATTTAAAAAAATAATTATAATTAATTAATTATATAAAATATAATTCTTCAAACTATGTGGTGGCACCACTTTTTCCCGTGCTGCTGACTAGAGGTCTGAGGGTGCTAATTGGAAAGCACTCTCTTCGTACAAAATACTATGGCAAAATATGACCAAATAATGAAGACGTCGACTATACAACGCTTTTCACATTGGAGGCGTTGAACAACTGAGAGCCTTCAATGGCAAAATGAGACATGCAAAAGTGTCTCTCCCGCAAGGTTTTAAAAATTGAACTGATCATTAAACTGTTATAATTATTGATTTAATTATGATTTAATTAAAATAATTGATTATAATAAAATAATATATAAAATTATCAATAAACATAAAAATTATAAATATATTTTAATCTAAATTTTAAAAATATACAAATTAGAAATATAATACCAAGTCTCATAATCCTATATAACTAAGACACGAGTTAAATACAAAAAGAAATAGTTAGTCAAAATCAAAATTTATATGTATAAAATTTATGATAATAAATTCCAATTAATTTTAACGTGTATACTTTTATATTTAATTAGGTATTAATTATTAAGTCTGTTGTACAAATAGAAATAATTAATTTTTATGTTTATTATTTAAAAATAATATTTTTTTATATATATAAAAAATATAATTAGATATTAACATAAAAAAATTATACTGATAGTTATAAAATTAACTCAAAATTAATTTTTTTTAAAATAATTGAATCTTGATTCTAACTTTTAATTATAACATTAGTATTCTCTCCAAATTATATGTAATAAATATTTAAAAGAAGAGAAATAAAAATATAAATTAGAAAGATAAGCAGTGAAAATTTAAAACTAAATAAAAAAACTAAAAAATTATGTATATAATAACAATAATAATATTTTTTGTTTAAATTATATTATTTTGTTAATTTTGTTTTCTGTAGAAGAGAAATATAGAAAAAATAGAGAATAAGAGAAAAAAGAGAGAAAGATAAATATGAAGAATGAAAGTGAGAGTGACAGTTTGTTAATTTTGGAAGAAAAAAATTTATTTTAATTGTAAAAAATATCGAATAACATATTTTGATTTATCAAATTACTATCTTAAAATATAAATTATATATAGAATAAAAATAGTAGAGAGAAATAGAAAAATGGACAAAGGTAGATGAGAGAATTTAGGAAGGGAGTTTATTAATTTTGAAAAAAAAAATATTTTCTCTTAATTTTAATAAGAGAGTGTCATGTGACACATTTGATTATTAAATTAGATAGTAATATATGATATATAATATAGGTATATTTCAATTTTAATTTTAATGCAATTAAAGAATGGCATGTTGCACATTTTGATTGTCAAATTAGTAATTAGTCATCGATAATCATTTATTGAATGAATGAGAGAAATAGAGAAAGGAAGAGGGAAGATGGGAGAACTTTTTAATTTTAGAGGGAAAGATTTGATTTCAATGAAATGAGGGAGTGACATGTGACATATTTTGGTTGTAAAATTAGTAACGAAGAGGGAAGAATTCTTTAATTTTGGAGGAAAATATTTAATTTTAATTACAATGACAGAGTGACATATGGTACATTTTGGTTGTAAAATTAGTAAGGAGGAGAGGATAATTTCTTAATTTTAAAGAAAAAAATTTAATTCAAATTGCAATGAAAGAATAACATGTGATAAATTTTAGTAAAAATATATAATAGATATATCACATGTTATAGAAGCATAAAGAATAAGTATCACACAAAAAATATTTTAAAGATAGATACAACTTAGGATAAAAATAACAAATAAATAAATACATATTAACAAAAAAAAATTGTGAATAAAAAAAATCTTGTTTATGGGCCAAAATATTTAGCCTAAATGTTTATGAAATTTCAACCCTACTCCATTTCAAGAAATTACATCATTTTCTTTGATACTTCCATGAACCTAGTCTCATTGAATTCTCTATTCCAAAGAAAAAAAAATATTTTCTTTCCTTTGGACTCATCCTCTCATCACTTGTTGTCATCATTTTTTTACATTTTTGCCTCTTACCTTCTCCTTCTCATACCGTTCTTTGTCGTTCCTCTCCCTTTTTGTTTGCCGTTTTCTTATCATTTCTGCGGACTGTTGCTTTCACTGCTCACACTGTTATTATTCTTCTTGATTCTGTCTTTTCACTAAATATTATCATTTTTCTTCCTTTCTCTACATTTGATGATCTACCAAATCTACCTCAATCTCTCGTATTGATACCTTTTTCCTCCTAATAAACAGTATCATTTTGTCAAAACTGTCTAAATTCCACTTTGGTCTTATTCCACAGTTTCTAGATGTCGGTTTCGAGAGTTGATGTTTTTGGTAATGAATCCAACTGGATTGGGTATTGACTCTCAATCGAACCAAATTGATCGAATAGTTCGGTTTGATTTTTAAAATTATGGTATATAAAATTATATATATACATTGAATAAAAATTATATATATAAATAAAAAATTATATATATACATAAAAAATTTACTACAAAATCGGTGATTATATATTTGTATATAAAATATATGCGTAGTTTAATTTATTTTTAATATGTATTTTATATTTTAATATATATTTTATATTGGTGATTAATTTTAGTATATGTCTAATATAATTATATATAAATATTTAACATAATTTATTATTAATATTAATATAAAAATTTCATGTTAAAACTTTTTTATTGTTCCAATTTTAAATTTCTTTTATTATAATTCATAATGTAACAATTAAGTATATTTGTCAAATTTAACTAGGATTATTAACATAAACAATAACATATCATTAAAATCTTAATACAAGAGTACCAGTCATAAAAAGATACGACAAAAAAAAAATTAAAAATAAAGTATAATGAAACACAATCAAGAAGGAGAAAGCGGGGGGCGAGCGGTTGAGGGTGAAACACGGTGAAAGAGCAGACATGTTTGCTACTTCATTAGGGGATAGTGGTTTGTTTGATCTGAAGACTATCGGGAGGCAGTTTTCTTGGTACAGGAGGGTGAAAAATTATGTTGATGTGGCAAAAAAGCTTGATCGAGTCTGTATAAATAGTAGTTGGTTATCTATCTTTCCAGAGGCTTATGCAGAAGTTTTAAATAGGCTTCAGTCTGATCATTGCCCTATTCTGGTGCGTTGTAAAGGTCGTCCTCAGCCTAAAGGGAATCGACCTTTCCGATTTGTTGCTGCTTGGGCTACTCATCCTGAGTATAAAGATATTGTGAACCAGTCATGGTGGTCTGGTAATAGAGGAATTCATGGCAAGCTTTCAGAAGTACAGAAGAATTCACTAGAGTTTAACTCGAAGGTATTTGGTAACATTTTTGTTAAGAAATGTGAATTAGAGCAGCAGATTAATTATTTACAAAAGCGTTTGGAAGTGGTGGATAGTATTTATTTGCGTCAGAAAGAGCAACAGTTGCTTGATGATTATAATAATACTCTAGTGCAAGAAGAGCTCCTATGGTTCCAAAAGTCCAGAGAGCAGTGGGTAAGGTTCGGGGATAGGAATACAAGATTCTTTCATATTCAAACTCTTGCGCGAAGGAAGCATAATAAGATTCATGGCCTTTTTCTCAAGGATGGAGTGTGGGAAACTGATTCAGAGGTTCTGAGTCAAGAAGCAGAGTCTTTCTATAAAAGCTTATTATGTCATTTGGATGATGTTGATTTGGGTTGCCTTGGTGATGTGCCTCTTCCTTCTCTGAATGAAGAAGCTTGCAATAATCTTACGGCACCAGTTACTATGGAGGAAGTCAAAACAGCTGTTTTTCACATGAACTCTTTTAAAGCTCCAGGTCCGGATGGGTTTCAAGCTTTCTTCTTCAAAGAATATTGGGAGATCATTGGTCTTGATGTTTGGAAGATGGTTAAGCAGGCATTCTCCGGTGTTACTCTTGATCCGAGAATGTTGGAGACTTTACTGGTTCTCATTCCAAAGGTTGAATCATCGGTATCTATGAAAGATTTCAGGCCGATTAGTCTCTGCAATGTAGTTTACAAGATCATCACGAAGGTCCTTGTTAATAGGCTTCGTCCTCATCTTGCGGAGATTGTTGGCCTGCTTCAAGGAGGATTTATTCCGGGACGAGGAACTCCTGACAACATCATTATTGCTCAAGAAGTCCTCCACTTTATGAAGAAGACTAAATCAAAGAAAGGCACACTGGCCTTTAAGATTGATCTGGAGAAAGCTTATGACAGAGTTGACTGGAGGTTTTTAGCTCATACCCTTAAGAGCTTTGGTTTTCCTATTCCTACACTTAATTTGATTATGAATTGTGTCACTGCTTCTTCCTTATCTATTCTTTGGAATGGGAGTCGTCTAAATGGCTTTACTCCTAGCCGAGGTCTTAGACAAGGAGACCCTATGTCACCCTATCTTTTTGTGTTGTGTATGGAGCGACTGGCATGCTTTATTAGTCATCAGGTTGATTTGGGCTTGTGGGAGCCGGTTGCTATTTCTAGAGGGGGACCAAGAATATCCCATTTAATGTTTGCGGATGACTTGCTTCTATTCTGTAAAGCTACAAAAAGACAAGTGCAAAATGTGATGTTAGTTTTAGAGACTTTTTGCAAAGCATCTGGGATGAAGATTAATGTGGAGAAGTCTAAAGCGCTTTGCTCCAAGAATGTCTCTGCAACAAGGAAAGAGGTTTTCACTGGGGTATCCTCTATCAGATTTGTCCAGGATTTGGGCAAGTATCTTGGAGTTACCCTTAGCCATTCTAGAGTGACTCGTTCAGCTTTCAATGGTGTCCTGGATAAGATTCGGAGTAGGCTAGCAAGCTGGAAAGAGAGTTTACTCAATCGGGCTGGTAGACTCTGCTTGGTTAATTCTGTTGCCGCTGCTATTCCCACGTACCAGATGCAGGTCTCTATTTTTTCCAAAGGAATCATTAGTAAATTGGAGTCTATGATGAGGAATTTTCTTTGGAAAGGACAAGTTGATGGAAGAGGATTGAATCTTGTTAGTTGGAAGGTACTGGTTACTCCAAAAAAATATGGAGGTTTGGGAATTAGAGATCCTTATTGTGTAAATATTGCTCTTCTTGGGAAGCTAGTTTGGACTTTTTTCCAGCAGCCAAACAAGCTATGGGTCCAATTATTGGATGCCAAATACCGATCATCTCTATATGACTGTTTTAGTTATCCTAAGAACAAGGACTCTCCCATTTGGAGGTGTCTTTGCAAGGCTTGGAAAGTGTTGAAGGATGGGTTTGCTTGGTGTATTGGAGATTTGAACCAGAATTTTTGGTTTTCTAGCTGGAGGAGAGAAGGACGGTTATCTAATGAGATGGATTATGTCCACATTTCTGATTCGAATCTCCGGATACAGGATATTTGGTCGGTTGGTAGGTGGCATTTGGATACTCTTTATTCTCCTTTATCTCAAAATCTGAAAGATAATATTCTCTCTTACAATCCAGATGAACAAGCAGGTCCGAAAGTGGGTTGGTATTGGAGTGGGTCTGCTGCCAAAGTCTATGACTCACGCAATGGTTACTTGTGGTTGTATAAGCAGCTGTTTGGTTGGGAGGAGAGGGAGAATTGGCTTTGGCTTTGGCGTCAGCTTGTTCCGGAAAAGCATAAGTTTTTGGCTTGGTTGTGTCTTAAGGAGGCTCTTCCTACTGCAAGTTTTCGCTTTAGAAGAGGGATGTCGTCATCGGATAGGTGTCCAAGATGTCTTTCTATCCAGGAATCGGTTATATATTGTATTCGGGATTGTCCAAAAGCTCAGCTTGTCTGGCAAAGGTTGGATATTCCTTGTCATCCTTTGGATTTAAAGAACTGGTTCTTGTATCATAGCAGAGAGCACCCGTTCAAGTTCTTTTCGGGACTTTGGTGGATATGGCGAGCAAGGAATAACGACATCTTTAATCCCCATAAAACTTGGCCTCCGGAAAAAGTCATTTGTCTGGCATTAACTTTAGAAAAGGAGCTTAGAAATATTTTTGAATTACAACGTATGTCCCTTCCCTCTACTCTAAATGGTTTTTGGAATCCCCCATCCATTGGTACTTTTAAGATTAATTGTGATGCTAGTTATTTTGGTTCGGGTGATAGTGTTGGTTTTGCTTGTGTTATTAGAGATTGTAATGGGAGCTGGCAAAGGGGGTGTTTGGGAATGATTGAGAGTAATAGTATTCTTCAAGGAGAATTGTTTGCTATTTGGAGAGGATATCTCTTAGCTTGGGATGTGGGTCAACGAGATGTTATTTGTGAGACGGATTGTGTGGAAGCATTTAATCTTGTTACTCAAGATGGTTTTGGGTTTATTGATCCACTGGTGCTCAAAATAAGAGATATCATGCATTGGAATTGGCGTGTTGACTTTCGTTTGATTATGAGAGATGCAAACACGGTGGCAGATACTATGGCAAAGATGGCGATGAAGTTACAACTTTCGCATGTGGAGCTTCTTTCACCTTGGGAGGAGTTTAAGAGTAGTCTTAAATGGGACTGTCCCTCTATTTAAGCAGTTCCTTGTTTTGTTTCTTTTGTTTTTCTTTGTTTAATTTATTTCGGTCACCAAAAAAAACAAATAAAAGAAAGAAAATTTACATGATAACATCAACAGGGTGGAAGAGGTGGAGGATATTGACGGGAGGGGTATGGGTATGCATGGTTATTTGTTTATGTAATGATTATAGTAGTTTTTTTTATTTATGTATAGGTATATATTAATTATTTGTTTAATAATTTTTTATTTTTAGGATATATTTATTTTATTAGATAATTTTAAATATTTTTTTATTTATATATACATATATATAAAATTATATATAAATATATTTAAATTATATATATTAATTTTTTTATTAAAATTATTTCATTTTGAGCGTACAATTGTTTAATAATTTTTTTGTTCTTTATTGTTCATGTTATCCTACATGTAATTTTCATCAATTACGATCATTTTTTTATTTATGTATGTATATATTAATTTTTTAATTAATAATTTTTTTATTTTATTTAGTATATATTTATTTTATTAAATAATTTTAAATATTTTTTTATTTATATATATATATATATATATATATATTAATTGTACGTAAATATATTTAAGTCATATATATTAATTATTTTTTAATTATGATTATTTACCTTTTTATATATATATATATATATATATATATAAAAGATTAATTTTTGAGTTTATAATTATTTAATAATTATTTATTATTTATTATTAATATTATTGTACTTGTAATCTTTATAAATCATAAAAATTTTTATTAATCACGATAATTTAATATTATATTAAACTCAAGATTAGAACATAACCTAGTAGACATCATAATTGTTAAAAAATATATAAGTTTTAGATATAAAAAATTCACAATCACATAATAAATTAAGGGTATAATATATATACAACAACAAAGTCTTGTCCCACTAGGTGGGGTCGACTACATGAATCAAACGACGTTATTGTGTTATGTCATATATCATGTTTACAGAGAGATCGTTTACATGTAGATCTCGTTTGACCACCTCATGGATAGTCTTCTTAAGTCTTCCTCTGCCTTTCACCCCTTATCCATCTTCCATCTCATCTACCCTCCTGACTGGGTGTTCTGTCGGTCTTCTTCTCACATGTCCAAATTACCTGAGACACAATTCAACCATCTTTTTCATAATGGGTGCTACTCCAACTCTCTCCCTTATATCTTCGTTCCTTATTTTTTACAATCGCGTATGATCACTCATCCATCTCAACATCTTCATCTCTGCCACACTTAACTTATGTTCGTGCTCCCTTTTGGCCGCCTAACACCCCGTACCATAAAGTATAGCCGGTCTTATAGTAGTGCGGTAGAATTTACATTTAAGTTTTAAAGGCACTTTTTTGTCGCATATAAAATCAGATGCACTTCGCCATTTTGACCAACCTGCTTGGATCCTATGATTTACATCATGTTCAATCTCTCTATTATCCTGTATGATGCACCTAAGATACTTAAAACTTTTAACTTTTCATAGGATGTTTTCTCCAATCTTCACCTCTATATTACGGTTTTTCCTTCTCAAATTGAACTTACACTCCATATATTCCGTCTTACTACGGCTTATGCGCAGACCATACACTTCTAGAGCTTCTCTCCATAAGTCCAACTTCTTATTTAGGTCTTCTCTTGACTCTTCCATAAGGACGATATCATCGGCAAAAAGCATGCACCATGGCTCAGGCTCTTGGATGTGCTTTGTGAGTACTTCCAAGACTAATATGAAAAGGTATGGATTTAAGGATGATCCCTGGTGTTATCTTATACCAATAGAAAATCCCTCTGTGACACCACCTTGAGTCTTCACACTAGTTGTGGCCCCATCATACATGTCTTTAATTGCACGAATATATGCGACCCTTACTCTCCTCTTTTCTAAAACTTTCCATAAGATCTCCCTTGACACCCTATCGTACGCTGTTTCCAAATCAATAAATACCATATGTAGATCCCTTTTATTACTACGATACTTCTCCATCATCCTTCTTAACAAGTATATCGCTTCGGTGGTGGATATGCCTAGCATAAATCCAAATTAGTTCTCTATCACTTGCGTCTCTTTTCTCAACCTCCGTTCTATCACTCTTTCCCATAACTTCATGGTATGGCTCATGAACTTTATTCCTCTATAGTTTCCACAACTTTGTATATCCCCCTTATTCTTGTAGATAGGTACCAATGTGATCTTTCTCCACTCATCAGGAATCTTCTTTAACCTTAAAATCTCATTAAAAAGCTTGGTTAACCAGTTGATGTCTTTTCCTCCAAGACCCTTCCAAACCTCAATCGGGATATTATCAGGTCCTACTGCCCTGCCATTTTTCATCTGCTTTTAAGCCTCTTTTACCTCGAAGTCTCGAATCCTTCGATAGTAGTAAAAGTTTTGATCTTTTTTCCTTGTGCTTGACCGACCAAGGCTCGAAAGAGTCTTCTGTCATTCATTAAATAATTCGTAGAAGTAGCTCTTCCACCTTTCATTAATCTTCTCCTTTTGAGCCAACACCTCTCCTTTCTTATCTCTTATGCACTTAACCTTATCCAAATCTCTCGTTCTTCTTTCACGACTCTTTGCGATTCTATATATACCTTTTTCTCCTTCTTTCATGCCCAAAGACTGGTAGAGACCCTCATATGCTCTTGTTCTTTCTTCACTTACAGCCACTTTTGTCTCTTTCTTAGCCGCCTTATATTTTTTCCAATTATCTGCATTGCGGCATAAAAATCACTCTTTAAAGCACCCCTTTTTTATCTTTATCTTTTTTTGTACACTCGCATTCCACCACCAGGACTCCTTGTCTCTTGGTCCTATTCCTTTAGATTCACCAAAGCTTTCTTTTACTGTTCTTTTAATAACTTCTGCCATCTCACTCCACATCTCTTCCACTCTTCCGTTCCCATCCCACTTTGCCTCTTCTCCTACCCGTCTTAGGAAGCTTTTTTGTTCCTCACCTTTCATCCGCCACCACCTTATCCTTGGGTTCTTTGTATATATCTTTTCTTCAACTTTTGCTCGAAAATCTATGACGAGTACCCTATGTTGTGTTGTCAAACTCTCTCCCGGGATAATTTTATAATTAATGTAAAATTTCGATCGACTATCCTCAACAAGAAGAAGTTGATTTGAGAGCTTGTCATGCCACTCTTATAGGTTATAAGATGTTCGTCTCTCTTTTTAAAACATGTATTTGCGATGAGAAGGTCAAAGGTTGAGGAAAAGTCTAAAATAGTTTTACCATCGGCATTGATCACCCCGAAACCATGGTCTCCATGAATACTTCCATACCCAGCCACTTCTCTTTCAACATGGCCATTTAAATCTCCTCCTAAGAAAATCTTATCCATCGAAGGTATGTCTTGGACCAAACTCTCTAGATCCTCCCAAAACCTTATCTTGTGTTGTTCGTCCGAACCAACTTGCGGTGCATAGGCACTAATCACATGAAAAGCACCTCCCTCCACCACAAATTTGATAGAGATGATCCGATCTCCCACCCTCTTGACATCCACTACGTCCTTCTTCCACTGCTTATCCACAATAATACCAACCCCATTCCTATTCTTCACCTTTCCTGTATACCAAAATTTGAACCCAGAAGTATCCAACTCCCTAGCCTTCGCACCAACCCATTTTATTTCTTGTAGGTACATAATGTCCTTGTCATGGTGTCCATCACCTCCATGGATTTTCTGTTAGAGTGCCTATGTTCCATGTCTCAAATCTCAACCTTCTGTCGCTCTGACCTTTACTTTTTACTTTGTAAACTAGCTTATTTACCCTCGTCTGTTCACGAAAACGCAAAAATCCTTGCTCATTTAACACTCCATCTGAACATCGATGGAACGACTCTTGCTCATTTGACACCGTACTCGAGCCATACAGCGCGTTGCTATTTAATAGTGTTCTTATTTATCCTACCTGAATATATTAATTGTTTAGTTAATGGTTATCTTATTTTTAGTATATATTTATTTGTTCAAATAATTTTTTATTCATTCTACCCGAATATATTTATTTGTTTAGTTATTGTAGCCGTGATTTCTTGACATTAGTTAATAGTTATCTTATTCATAATTGTAGATCTTAAATTAATATATTTTAATTATTTCCTTTTATATATATATATATATATATATATATAAAATCGCACCTATTAAATTAGTATATTATTTAATTAATAGTTTTCGCACAATAATTTTACATAATTAATAGAAATAATTGTCATGTTGAAGGTATTATTTATTATTATGTAAATTTAAATACATTATCAATCTTTAAAATTACATTTCCAACTTAATAATGTTTTTGTTTATACTATATTATGTAAATTTATATATAGTATTTTTTATTTTGATTCTTAATAATTTTGCTTGTAATAGCTATTTTGGTAAAAAAAAAAATTTTATACCATAAATATTATAGCTAATATACTTTTTAATTGAATGAGAGGTAATCAACAATTAAAAATTATAATTAGTAGTAATTGGTTAAGAACATAGAATTTAATTTTGATATATTGATAAGTAATTTTTTTTACATAATTACTCAATTACATTCATTTTTTTATAATCTTTCACATAATGAATGTAAAAAATAGTTATTTTCTTTTATTTGATAATATATAATTGAATGAATGCATAAAATTATTTTAAACTAACAATGTACCAAAATAACTAAATAATTTTAAAAATAAAGGGAGAAAAATTATCGTAAATTAAGTTTTCTTTATTATAGATCAATATACTTTTTATATATAAGTTTAGTTTTGTTATATATATATATATATATATATATATATATATTCAACGTAACAAAATTTATTTTCGTATAATTTTATTTTACCTTTATTGTTAAATTTTTTTAGATCTGCCACTATTTCTGAGTTAGACCGACATTATGTGATTTTAAAGTAATTTAATTTATTTGATCTCTAAAATCTCTTTTATATAGGTCACTAATACTTAGGAATCTTATTTAAAAAAAAGCAAATAGTACATCAAATATGACCACAGAATCAAATAAAACTAATCCTAAAACCCTGTGTGTTTCTCCAAATCTATACTAATTAACTCTGTATTATATGTTATATGTATCACCTGCAAAACATGTACAACTTAAAACCTGGACAATTTCCAAAGCCTTGAAATTTAAAATTCTTCATAAAGAATTCAACCCCTGATGTATGAACAACCTCTTAACTTGATGGAAATAATTATGGAAATTAAATGTAGTAATTTATCTCAACCATTCTTCTTCAATACTCTGAATCACAACTGTTTATCTAGCTAGTACTTAAGTTTCCGAATAATCCTTGTTTAATTCAAAAATTTTCTAACCTAATAAAATTACATATAGTTAAAAAAAGAGGCACCAACAAGTCCACAGCATTAACGCTAAACATTTCAGAGAAAACAGATATAAATTAAAAGGATATATCTCACTGTAACAATTTGGAAGAGTAAACTATTCCCACTTATATTTTAAGTGAAAGGATACATTCCAGAGGGAAGTAATTAGCTACATAAGATACACTGAGATATAGTTGTTATATATGTATATATCTGATGTTTTGGTTCCATTAGTAGCTCACAAACTCCCAAATTATAATAGGTTTAATTATTCTGTTAGTTCTTATAATTTTATAAAATTTTAATTAAGTTTTTATATATATATTTTTTAATTAAATTTTTATACTACTTTTAATTTTATAATTAAATATTTTTCATGTCAAAAATATTAAAATTAACAAAATATTTCTCTCAAAAAATACATGATCAAAAAGATCTAATTAAATTCTTAATTATAAATATCTTTAATTTGTGGAGAAATATTCAATTAACTTAAATATTTTTTACATTAATAAAAATCTAATTATAAAAATAAAAATAATGTAAAGATCCAATTAAAAAAATAAAAATATAAAAATCTAATTAAAAATTTAACAAAACTATAAGAATCATTAAAATAATTAAACCATTATAATAATCAACAAAACAGGAAACTTCTTTAAGACATTTGCTCCTATCAAGTTTATACGCCACATATTATATCCTGCAACGAGAGATGCAAAGTACTTAATAAGCAGAACACCACCTTAGCTTGTAAAAGTATAATTTTTTTTTTTTTAACATTACTTAGGCATATATGTACTATATATTATATGTTATAGATTCATACATGGACCTCTTTTCAAAAATGGGGAATAATATATGCATGGTACCTTATATTTACCTCAAATACAACACTCAGTACACATGACAAATGATAATAATGTACACTAATTTCTTCTAAACAAAAAAGTTTAAAAGAGGATGTGATTTACCTTAAAGAATAATGTTAAAATAAGATAAATTAAATTCATGTGTAATTATCTTGATGTAAAATTAATATTTAAAATTATTAAATAATAATTTAATTAAATATATTAAATTATTTAATAATTTTTAACTATCAATTTTAAATTACATAAAAACAACTATATATATGTAAATCTTCACTTTAAAATAAACATTTTTTGGGATCACTTATGCTCCATTCACAATGTTATCAGAGACGTACGGGGCGAGCCCCCTCTCCCCCACTTTTTAAAAAAAAAAATAATAATAAAATATTAAATATAATTTAATTTTTTAAAAAATATATTTAATATTTAGTTTAATATAAATAAAAGTTCAATCTAACCTAAATATTAATGATCTTCAATATCTTAAAAGTAAATAATAATATTACAAATTTTTAAAAAAGATATTATTACTAATATTTTTAGTTAAATAAAATTTTTTAAACCTCATAAAATAAACTTTTTTTTTTGTGATCGTCCTTCTTGATTTGTTTGGTATTAGCTCTCTTTGTTTTAAATGTTATAACTTAGAGATTTTTTTCAGTTATGAATATTGTGAAAAAATAAGTTAGAAACAAAATAAAAGATGAATTTTTTGCTAATTGTCTTTTAATTATATTGAGAAGAAAATTATTAAAAGATTTGACACAAATTCCATTATCGATGAATTTTATGATACAAAGAATCGACCATTTCCTTAATAAAAAATACACACATATTTTTATATTTTAAAATATATTTTTTATCAGTATATTTTTGTAATACATCTTATTATATTATATAATTTTTTTTGTATTTTTTTAATATTATAAATATTATTGTCCCTATGATGATATTTTTGGATTCGTACCTGATTGTTATATACCAAAATAATTTCTTATTGGAAAGAACCTCCGACTTATAAAGACTAATCATATATATAATTTTCTAATAATGTTTCTAATAATAAAGATTTTTCTAAGTACAAAAGAATGAAAAAAAAAAAAAATAAAGACTACTAATGTAACTTCTTAATAATGTTTCTAATAACATTCTTCTAAGTACTAAGGAATGAAAAAAAAAAAAAGAAAGAAAGAGACACAATCAATGTCTTGAAGTAATAATCATCGTGAACCTTCTATATGGATTATTTAACGTCGCCCTTATATACAGAGAGGAGAGAGAGACAGGGGGAGGGGGGAGAAGAAGAAAGAAATACGGGGAAAAAAAAAAAAAAAACGAAAGTGGTGTCAAACTCATTTTCTTTCGTGATATATGAGAAATAACTAAATGAAGGATATACACGCAGAGTTTCACTCATTTTAATTATGTATAACAGAATGAACTTCACTCTCTACCCCTTAATATTATTTACTTTTCATGCAGTTATATATATGGTTACAATATGCATATATAAATCTTCCCTTCAAAGAGAAATCATCTAAAGGATATGATCTAGGTCAATGTTAAACTGATATGACACATACTAAACCTCATTAAAACCCTCGCTCCCACCTCAAAACAATTTGTTTAATTTGATATATATATATATGTATCCTCTCTTATTAATTTAAAATTAAAAAAAAATAATATTATAACATAATATCAGAATTTCTATTACTAATATGAATAGAATTTAATTCTTATAAAATTTAAAAAAAAAAACATAAACAAAAAAAATCTATGCAAAAATTGACGAAATCTAAAAAAAGTTTATACAAGAAAATATATTAAATATATAATTATTTATATATATTTTTTATTAATTTAAATTTTTAAAAAAATAGTATCATTAAATTATTTTGCATATATGTTATTCTGCATGCGTAGAAAGTAGACAAATTAAATTAGGAAACCCTAATAATAACTTGTCACCAACTACCCCTAGTAAGGGCTACACATGATTTCAGCACTATCGTTTTATGTTAAAGGGAGCGTTATATATGCTGAATAAGCCAACATAAAAGTTTTGCCAATCTCAACAATCCATGTACATGTTTATGCTTATATAGTTTATTATGTTTTATAATTCATAAATTCAGGGAATCAAAATGTGAAGTAAGTTAAAAGACAAAATTTGGGTAGAATACAAGCAAGATTATTTTACCTTGAATAAAAAATCCATGATCCATTTCTAAAATAAGAAATATACAAGAACGTGTCTATTTCATGTATGTTGAGAGTGATATTGAAATTCCACTTGGAACCGACAAAACATACATGTGAGGTGTGGGAAACACAAAGCTCAAACATGCGCCTAACCAAACAAAACATTTTCTCCCAAATAATAATAATAATAATAATAATAATAATAATAATGATAATAATTAATAAACTTATAAATAGCATTTTTCCTAAAATATTCTTAATTAATAGATCAAAAATTAATTTATCAAAGATTTGAGTTTTATTTAAAATTTTATTATTGATCAATAAATTATTACATGCATAAAACAAAATTTGAATCGCTAATATTTATTTAAATGGACGAATGAACTAATTATTTAACCAATTAAATTAATTTATAAATAACATTTTGAAAAAGAGAACTGTGGCTTTCAATTATATCCTGTTTAATTAAGAGAAAATTTTAATTAAAAAAATCCACTGAATAATGTCTTTATGAACTATCATAATAAATCATGATGTAATCAAGGTATATAATGAATAGCACAAGGTGGAGAAAAAAAAAACAAGTATATATAACGATAAACACATCAAATCAAGCATAGTAATAATAAGGATCATGTATGTGCCTTTAATAAGATAGCAATAAGTGGGCACAATTAATATAGAGGTGAGGATGGTTGGGAGTTGTTAAGGGCTATTAACAACACATAATATTTAATTAGCATAAGGTTTTCCCAACATCTATCTATCTATCATGACTTTGTCAGTATAAAATTAGGGAAAAAAAAATTCCAAATTTAAAAAAAATTCCAAATTAAAGCATGATGCAGCATCACAACAATTTTATAATTTGTAACGAACATAGAAAGTTAATTATTAATAATATATTTTCAGTCATTTGTTTAGTTTGATGCTTAATAACTCAACAAAGTGTATGACATCTCACTTGAACATTCATGGGACAAAAACTCTGCTTAGTTTTAAAAATGCAAAGACTAGGGGAAAGTAAACTTGGAAATAATAGAATATGTAATGTAATTGCCACACAAAACAGTGTTTTTGTGTAAAGTTAGTTCGATGTCTGTAACAGGGGAAGATTAATTATATTTCGTCTTTCAAATCTTATAGGCTGTGTTTGTTTATAGAGATAGGATACTAAGATATAAAATTGTGTTTGATAAAGGAGATATGTATAGAAATAATATGTTCAAAGACACTGAATTAGTGTATTTTGTGTCCATCTTGACAGGAAGGATACAGAGACACTAACAAGGGATACAACTTATTTTTTATTTTTTCTTTCATTTATTCTTGTTAATTTTTTATAATAATAATTTTATTGTTATATTTTTCATCTCAAATTTTTTGAATGAAAAAAATAAAAATAAATTGAATTTTCATAATTTGTTCTAAGTTATCACCAAATAGAATACAAGAACATAAAATTTTGTATCTCTATCCATCAGTATCTTATCTTGTTCTTAGAAATAAACGCAGCCTCATTGTTGATACAATAACATCACAGTAGTTTGCAAGTTGCAACCAAATGAAATTAAATACACAAAGTTGGATCACCTTGTAGGGTATTATGATCCATATGGCAAGCCTTTAGGAGGTTCCATGTTTTAATTAAGTTCTTTCAGTTGCATGTTAAGATTTGTGTAGGAGGTCTCAAGTTTCTAAAAATGGAATTTTTTGAAAATTTATAACAAGTTGTCTAGAGAATCCATCAATCACGCAAGACAGCAGTATAATGAGGAAAAGATGAAATTACCATTAGTGGTTCAAGAGAAGTGTATAGTGGAGGAGGGAGAAGAAGAGCTTGATTGTTCAGCACTGCCTTTGTTATTGTTCTTCTTTTTCTTCTTGTAAGGGATGCCTCTTGCCTTAGCCTGGCACTCCCTAACCTCCCGGAGGTACACACGGATGGCGCTGCTTGCAAAAGGATTAGTCTCCGGAGACCCACCATTTTCCTCGTAAGCAGCCCTGAGTCTCCCTATAAGAGCATCGAGGGAGCCCCAGGCCTGCCTAAGAGGACAGGTGCAGGGCGCTGGGGGTTCCGGCTGCCCATAAAACATGCAACCTTGGATGTGAACTTTTGTTTTTCCGAACTGGTCAAGGTACCTTAGGAAGTCCAGGACATGGTTGCAATTGCACTGTGCAAGCTCAACTGATGGCCTTTGGTTCTTCAGGTATTGCCCGAAAGTGTTCCAGTCCCTCCTCTTTTGCGACTCGTACCGGCTAAGTGTATTAGCCGGACTCTGCTGTGGGTGTGGTTGAAGTTGAAAATGATGATGATATTCTCTGGGATCAATGTTGCTTCGGGATCCTTCTCCTGGAAAATCCTTGCCATAACCACTTCCACTTGAAGACATTCTTGCTGTCTTGTGATGAATATTAACGGAGATTTTTCAAGAAGGATCCGAGGGGAGGGGTTGCTCTCTCTAAATAAAAGTGGAATATAATAATAAAGGAAGAGGTGAAAGGTGAAAAGTGAAAGGAATAGGAAGAGGGAGTGTAGTGTTGAGTTTGAAGAAAGGAGAGTGTGTATGTATGTATGTAGAGCTCACGTCATTTTGCAACCGAGTAGACGTTTTATGGGACCCATTCTCTCTTGTTTCTTTTTTTTTTTTTTTTTTATTGGAATTGCCTATTCTTCTTCACTCCAAATAATATATATAAGTTTTGTGTTCATTGAAAACATGGTAAGAACTTATTCCCGGTAGTTTGAATATACGAAAAGAAAGGAAGATTGATAGATTATTCCGTTAAAAGAGTAGACGAGTGAAAAATAAATAGAGAGCGAAAGATAGAAAAAAAATATCTAAAAATATTATATATAAGATGATAAAAAAATTTACGTAATGACATTGATTAATTTATATAATCGATTTATTAGTAAGATAAGATTCTATTGTCTTGAATATTTTCTTAATTTTTACCATATTTTTTATTTTCTCCTTTTTAGGTAGTGACACAGCATTAATTACATGTTTTCTCTTATAATGGTGTACCAAAAAAAAAAAAAAATTAGGAGTTAGTATTTTTATTAAAATTTAGTTATTATTTAAATATTTAACTAATAAAAAAATGAATAATTTTATATCATTAGATATAATTTTATACTATTAAAAATATTAATAATAATTAATTTATAACTATAAATTATAAAATTTATGGTCCCTAATACTTCTGTAGGTTGCGTTTGTTTTCGGAAACAGATACTGAGATAGAGATTTGGAGACATAAAATTATATTTGATAGATGAGATATGGATAGAGACATTGTGTTTAGGGATACTGAATTAATGTATTTTATGTTTATCCTGACAGGAAGAATATAGAAAAACTAACAAAGAACACAATTTATTTTTTATTTTTTCTTTTATTATTTTTATTAATTTTTTATAATTATATTTTATTATTATTATATTTTTTTTTTCAAAATTTTTAAATAAAAATAAATTAGATTTTTATCATTTATTTTAATTTATCACTAAACAAAATACAAAAACACAAAATTTTATATTTTTATCCTTTGTGTCTTATTCTCATTGTCTTATCTTGTCTTTTTTAGAAACAAACGCAGCCGTAGTGTACAATTATTGTCTGTCCTTGTTTGTCAACACATGAGCCTTATCACCTTATTAATCAATGAGCCCCTTACACACTGTTTATTTAACTAAATCCTCATTCCAATATAGGTCTAGCTAGTCAAATATATACTCTTTGAATATTGATGCATAACATGAAACTTATTAACATAACATAATGTAATTAGGAAACGTACATATTTGAATTATTGGTGGCTGCTAATTAGTACAGTGCGTGTGATTCTGTAAGTTCCAAAGATAAAGTTCCACATGGTTTAATTAAGGACTTGTAACATTTTGAATTTTTGAATTAATTATTATAAAAAGATTTACAGTATTATTCTGTAACTTTATTTGTTACTAAGTTCAAAGTACATCAAACAAAGCAAACACTATTGCAATAGTAGTACCTTTAAGGTTAATTAAAAACAAAAATATAAATTTGTCATAAAATTAATTTTCTTAAAAATTTAATTAATACAAAAAATACATAAATAATTATATTTTTAATATATTTTCTCAAACAAAATCTTTTTTTTAGTTTAATTTCCTTTAATATTTTGCATATTTTTTATTTGTTTTATATTATTTTTTTTAGAATAATAAAGATCAAATTTTAGATTATTTTATTATAGAAATTTGAGTAAACAATAAATAGATCCCTAATTTTTTACTTCGAAGACAAATAAATCATCAACTAGTTAAAAGTATAAAAACGTCTCTCATTTTCTAAAACGCGAGATATATATTTAAGTCTCTCAAAAACTGATTTATCCTTATATATTCTGGACAGAAAAATTTAAATGTCTCATATTTTAGAAGGTTAAGAATGTTTTTATATTTTCAATTAATCAAGAACTTTTGAACTTGTATGTTTTCGAATTGAAAAATTAGGGACTTATTTTTTTTTAAATTAAATATTATATCATAAAACTACTTTTCAAAAAAAAATTTAAACCGGTAGAAATAAGCAGTTAAATGGTAACAAGGTTCAACAATCTTTTAGAATAAAAAAATTTGTACCTTTTGGATAATGTTTGAACCAAAAATAACATGGTGGAGGGCATAATGACTAATGGCCCTATGGCCACAATCAACATAACCGTATATGAAAACGTCCTAACCTACTGCTTTTCTTTAAGAACTAACATTAAAAATGTTATGGAAGTATTTTATTAATAATTAAGAGCAACACTCTGTGTTGCATGCATTTCACAAGATACATACATGGCTTAGCTTCTTTCAGTTAATTTTCCGAGTGGTAACAGAGTCTGAACTAATAATGAGCTGATCAGCTTATTAGCATATTGCCAAATGCCAATAGTAATAACTAAGACACATGCAATTTTGGCACTAATCCTAATCATGTTATTAATTTTCTCCATTGTCATGATTTATAGACGTCAAAATTTGATGGAGAATTGGAGATGACAACCGACCAATGAGGGGCCCTTTGGCAGAAAGTCTAATAAATTAAGATTTTCTTCATTCAATCGATAATTAGGTGTTATCAAAATCAAATAAATTGAATTAATTCAAAATTATATTGGACGGCCCTAGAACCTTTGTTTTGCAACATGTTCCACCATTTCCAAAACATCTTTCTAGAGCCAATTCCCCTTCTCTTTATTTGATATAGACGCAATGCAAGAAGCCAAAACTTTCATTTCCTCATTTTGGAAATGGGGCAGGCCCTATATCATTTCGATTCCGGGACTCTATTTCAAAATTACATCAGACATGAGACAAATAATTATTTGTTCTCTTAATTCATTCTTTTGACTACCTTTTTTTTTAATTTTAAATAGTATTCTTTTTCAAATTATTTAGTGTATTTTATTTAGAAATTAAGAAAATAGAGATGCTTTCTAGATTTCAAAATATCTATATTTTTTAAAATGAAAATTCATTTCTAATAGCAAGACGTTATTGATGATTCTTTATCCAATAACATCCTTAATTTAATTGTAATAATAAAAAAAGTATTAAGAAAAAAATGGAAATCAAACTAGTTTCAAACAACAATAATCGGTTAATGTTTTTTTTTTTTTCTCTTTTACTAATCTTTACTTCTCCACTATATCATTGACTCATTATTGGTTAAAAATGTTTATTCTAAACATAATTGTAAAGAAGTTGTATAAATAGATATAGTTGTCTCATATATATATAATTCTAGTATGTATATATTATGGTGACGGCTATCATGATTATGTAAGTGTCATTAAAATTAAAGTCATACTTTTTTTATATTTTAGTAATATTTTTTTTAAATAACACTTCTTAAAAAATATTATTTAATGATAAAAAATATTATTTTAATTTTAATAAATACTTTTTGAATTATTATACTATAATCATACTAGAATGATTATATATATATATATATATATATATATATATATATATATATATATATATAGTTTAAAAAATTATTTTGAAACAGGAAATCGTTATCCCTTACCAAAAAAAAAAAAAAATACACACAAGCTTTATAATCACGTTTAATGCATGGTATGTGAAAAATATTAGAAGGTTATTAGAATTGATTTTTTTTATTATTAATTAGTTATTATGTTTAAAAATATAGGTTAAAATATATTGAATTACTAAAATAAAAAAATTGAATTAATAATTAAAGATGATAGACAAACACAATAAATTTTAAAGATTTTTTAATATTTTTTATATTATATAATATATAAAACAATGACAAGATAATTTGATCTTTAGTTGACTTAATCATAAGATTCGTTTCAATTTGGATTTAAGAATTATGGAATTGTTTTGTCTCTTATTGGCCAATACTTATTGAGAATGCTAGAGCAGAGTAATTCCACTTATTACCTTCGATTTACTTACTCTCCTGGTCTAAAGATATCTGTTAAACAAAATTGATATTTCAAAATATTTTGAAAAGAAAATTAAGATGCTCGGTAGTATTTCATTTTTTTAATAATATTTTTAGTTTAACTGTGACTCTGTGTAGTCGAATAGCATTAATTACTTTCTTAATTTAATTAAGAGTAATTTTGTCTATAAATTAACTACTAAATCGATACCTAAAATATTTAAACGTTTACAAAAAATTCTAAAAAATATTAACAACAAAAGATAAGTCCAATTTATGATGCACAAATATTGATATGGACACGAAATACGACATGACAGGATTATGTCGACTCACAAATTTTAAAATTTTATAAGATACGAGGATATACATATATATATATAATATAAAATATTTTTTAGATAGATCATAATGATATTTTGATATTTTATTGATATTAAAATATAAATTAATTTTTTAACTATTTGTAATATCTTATTTGAATTATATAAAATATTTAAAATATTTTTGTTTTAATAAATAATAATAATATATATTATTTTAAAATTTGTTTCAAGAATACATGTTAAGGATAAGGTTAGACATGCTGACACGTGATGATATTTAAGTATGTCCAAGCATGTCTGGAGAAGAATGTTTTATTTTTTATTAAGACACAGTTGGATACAGTAGACACGTGTGTCGGACGAGTGTCGGTAAGTGTCGTGTTCAAAATGTGTCTGACACGTGGGCACGACAACTCAACAAAGTATTTGTGTTTTATAGGCTCATACAATTTATGTTACCTGTTCATACCCTAACTCCAAAACATAAAGTCAAGTCCAATAAGAGAAAAAGACCTACCCAAAAAGGGTAGCCACTTCTACTTGCCTGACCTATATTAAGAGGTTGGGTACAACAAAGGAGGTCTAGCCCTACTTATCTGAATAAGTAACTACCTCCTTAAATCTCTCCTATTATCTCTACCTCATCTAGAAGATAGATCTCAACAAACCCAAAAGATAAAAGGAACGGTTATCCACAAACAAAGGTGGAACTACTTCAAAAAAGTGGTTATCTATTCTATTATAAATACACTGACACTTCTCAGGTATATTCAAATCCCAATATGCTAAAAACCTGCTTAAAACCCATGCTAACTTAAGCATCAAGTCTCTTGCAGGTACCACCCCCACCTCCTCACGAGGAACTCGGACGGCGGCACCTCGGCACCAGAACAAGTCAGTCACTGCTTTAAGAGGAGTCTGGACCTCACGTTCAAACCCAAATCACCATTTCAGGTAACCCTTGAAATATTGGTGCTGTTGCCAGGGACTTGGAAGTCTAAATCCCTGTATGGAGGACAACCAGTACGAAGACGGTCATACGGCGTCTGAGAGAACAAATGCCACCCACCTCCACCATGACGAGCTGACGTTAGCATTACCTCCACCTCGAGAGAGAACAAATGCCACCCATGAAGAAGGAACGTCGGAAAAACCCTCATCCACGGCGGATTCATTTGGTCGTCCACCTGTTCGAAGATGAAGAACCTCCCTATCCGACGAAAATACTTGGGTTAGTTCACGGCCACCGTGGACAATTAGAACAATTCGAGCTGGAAGCTGAGCGACAACGATAAGCAGAACAGGAATTACGAAAAGAAGTACGACGATGAAAAGAGCTGGAGGAAAAGCTCTTGAGGTTAGAAGCCGACCTCCAAAGACAGAGCAATCGGGCAGATCGGAAGGAAAGCTTCTAGGAGGTGAAAATGCGTTTGTTAAAGAGATCATGCGAGCCAGGGTTCCTAAAAATTTCAAAACTCCCGATATGGATATCTATGACGGAACGACCGTCCTGAGGCTTCACCTCATCAATTTCAAAAGTCAGATGTACTTAGCTGATACTTCTGATGCAACTTGTTGCAAAGCCTTCCCGATAACTCTGACTAAAGCTGCAATGAAATGGTTTGACAACTTACCTCCCAGGTCGGTAACCTGCTTTTACGATCTGGCTAGGAAGTTTCTTACTATATTTTCAATACAAAAGGACAAGGTGAAGCATGCTCCAAGCTTGCTGGGAGTGAAGTAAGAAGTCGGAGAGACACTCCGAGATTATATGGAAAGATTCAACAAAGCTTGCTTGGAAATACAAAATTTACCTCCTAAAGCAGTGATAATGGGGTTAGTTAATGACTTTAAAGAAAGGTCGTTCTCCCAATCTATATCCAAGTGACACTCGACTTCCTTGTACGAAGTATAAGAGCAGACAGAAAAATACATCATCATAGAGGAAACAACTAGATTACCTAAACAAGCCTTATTATCCGGAGAATATACCATTGTTCTTTCTTGATTTTTTTTTGAAATCACCTCCGTAGTGAAATATAATGTCCACCATCTCTGCTATCTGAAAAAAAAAAATAAAAAACTATTATTTTCCAATCACCATAAACAGAAACAGATTTTTCTAGCCTACTTATACATAATAAAAAAACGAAATGAACACCGTAAAACACCTATTTTTTCAACATTATGACCATCAAAAACGTTAGCCTTGTTCCATATGGTTAAAACAGAGCATACCCACAAAACTCCAACCTATGTTAATACAATCAAACCCTAGAAATCACACAGACGGAAAAAAAAAAGCAGAAAATCACAACCAAACTCACAATGTAAGACCCAAGACTTTTGAAAAGTCCTATTTTAAACTAATCTCAAATTATATATTTATTTATAGTTTCAATTTCAGAAATTATTTTTAGTGAAAATAATTAAAGGCAATTAATTGGATTTGAAATAAATTAAGGCTTTTATCCAAACTTTATACTTACGGATTATTTTCCTATTCATGATTAAAGTTCTAGAAATTCGAGAAATAATGAGGTTTGGCTATTTAAATTAGAATTTTGTCTAATTTTACAATTATTGAATTATTTTCTATATTTAAGTTATAAAGTTGGTAGTTATGAAATAACAAGAATTTTATATGACCTAATTTAAATAATTGAGATTTTAGAATTTAATACTTTAATTTTTATAAACAGAAAATAAATTATATTATTTCTAATTTTAAATTAGAATACTTTATTAAAAGCTGATTAGTAAATTAATAATTAGGTAGCATTCTTAAAGTAATTTTAAGAGATTAAATTAGATTTTTAAATTTATACAATATACTTTAATTTTATTAAAATTTACCAAATCTCAATTTACTCGAAATTCTTAATTTCACTTTTATCCCAAATTAAATCCTAATTTGTTAAATACTTCCTAAAACACTAACCCCTAACTTTTCCACTCCCTTCAGCCGCCTCACCCATTTTTCCTTTCTTCCAAAATTAAACTAACCAACACAACACATAGCAGCAGCAAAATCCACAGAAAGAAAGAAAAGAGAGGAGAGGGTGTGAATCAGAAGAGAGAAGGGGGGAGAGTGTGCCGGTGAGTCACCGCCGCTCGTCGTGCTGCCATCGTCGCTGATGAAGGAGGAACGAGGAGAGTGTGTCGCGGAGCAGGGGGAGCTCGCGCGAGTGAAGCGCATCGCCATCGCCGTCGTGCCGTGTGCCGCCGGCTTCGTTGCACCTCGTTATCACCATCGCCGTCGGACCTCCGTGTCGCACCGGCGTCGCGAGTTGCTATCGAGCCACCACAAGCAGGACCTGATGCGAAGAGAGAGAGACAGAACGACACGAGGAGAGAGAAGGCGTTGATGGGGTGGTTTCTGCCGCCGCTACTCTCTCTGCCATCACCGTCTGTGGAGCTCGCCGCCGCCGGAGTCGCGAGCTGAGGTGGGGGAGGAGGCCATCTTCCCTGTGTTGTTGCAGTCACCGTGCTGCTACTGCTACACTTCGTTTTCTTGTTTTCCTTCGTTACTGTAAGTTATTTTGTTTCTGAACCTCCACTGTTATTGTCCTTCTATCCGTTGATTGAGAACTTTAAGGCGTTGATGTTTTAGGATTAAGCCACTGCAGCTGTGGGCTGTGATGGGTGATGCTCTTTAAAAATCATTGCTGCTGGGGTGACTGGAATTGCTACTGCTAGTTCTAACGTTGCTATCGCTGCTGTTGACTTGTCCCAATTCAAGTTCAGTGTCACTGCCCTAGGTCTAGCTTTTTTCCTGACTCTATTTCACTTTTATACTCTGAACTGCCTTAGTCTCGTTTATCTGTTCGTAATGGTTTTAATTCCATTTTAGTTTGGGTGTTGCCTTGAATTTTTAGAGTTGTTCTGCGTTTGATTTCACCAAATTCAATGTTGCTACGAGTGTAATCGGAGTTGGTGATGCTGCCATCATCCCGGTTGTGTTGGAATCGCCACTGCTGTTGTGAGTTTAGACTAAGCGGGACTGTTGTATTAAATTATGCGATCGCGACATCGAGGTAGGGGTTTTTCTTAAAATCTAATTTATATTACAAAGTTGTGATAAATAGATATTGATGCAAAAAGATATACTTCTGTGATTATATTTGTCTTGTGGATGTGATGGTTTGTTGGACTGGATTATTGAATGCTTGATTGTGTGAGTGGTGTATGGTTGTTGATAAAAACCGATTTAAAATGTTATTTACTTGATTATTATGAAAAGTGGATTTTTTTTGTTTTTGGAGTTTACTTTGTAATATAAATGGATCGATTTTAGAAATAATTTAAGATATAAAAATAAATTGATTCTGAAAGCAATTTGATTATGAGTTAGTCTGATTTTATAAATGATTTAATATTTGAGTTAATTTGATTTTAAAAAGAGTTTTATTATTGGAATTGGTTCGATTTGAAAATAATTTGATATTGAAACTAGTTGAATCTTGGAAAATGATTGAGATTTGGAAAAGGTTTGAGAAATGTTTGGATGGGACCCGAACAGGGTGGCAAAGTCCGAGTTTTAGAGGAGATGCTACCGAAATTTTATAAAATTGGAAGTTTCGTTTGAAGTAATTATTTAAAAAGATTTAGTTTTAAACGTTATATGTGTTAAGAGTGAATTATTTAAAAGAAGGAATTATGTCTTGAATTGGAATTGTTAGTGAACGGAATGGAAAGAAGGATGATGAGGATTTTCTCTAAAACATGGTTTTTTTTTTAATGAAATTGGAAATGAGATTTGAGTTGATGAGTGATGATAATGATTGAGAATGTTGAGATATGATCTTTGAATTTATTCATATGGCTTATGAGTTTGAATTATCTGAAATATGAGGTTCCCTGGATAAAGTACTATGGCTTGCCACCACGTGTACCAGGTTGAAAACTCGATACTCTGTTGACCCTACGATGTAAGTGTGACCGGGCACTATATAAATTCCCGGTACCCCATTGAGCAATATTGATTATTTGAGAAAAAGCTACACATAGACTCTTGGGGATGCACGTCGGGGGACAGTCTAAGGACTATTCAGACTTGTCGGGTTGGCTGGATAACCGACAGATGAGCCTCATCAGCCATAGGACAGGCATGCATCATATGCATTTGTATGCTTTGCTTGGGTTTGAACTTATTTTGGTTTGCCTAATTGCTAAACTGTTCTTAATTGCTACTTGAACTATTTGCTGTAACTACTACCTACTTGTGCTTTTCTTGTCTGTCTTGCCTGTGTTTGTCCTGGTATGCTACATTTGAGAATGAACTTTGATGCTGAATTAATGATTGTGTTGTTTGATTGCATGGTTGATTTCTGATTGAGATTTTCTTATAAGAAAGGAAAGGTTTCGGATTCCTGAAAGATTAAACATTGTTTCTTTAAAAAGGTTTTTGAATGATTTCCTATTGGTTTTTAAAAGATTCATAAGGCAATGATAATCACTGGGCTTGAAAACAGTTTTCTTGTTAAATATCTTCTTATGATAACTTTGAAACTCCGTGGTGAGACCATGTGGTTAGGTTCTCACCCCCTACAGCTCTATCTTTCAGGAATCTGATGAGGAAGCATTATGGAGAGTTATACTGCGTTTGGTTTATATATGTTGTTGTATTAATTAGATTATTTTCTTCCCTCGTCTTTATTATTACAAGTTTGTAAGAGGGATAGGAGTTGTATGTTTTATATGTATATTATATTATGAGTTACTATGTAAGGAGTCTTGTATATGAATCTATGCCTGCTTGTATTTTTCTTAAGATAAAGTATTTATTTCCGGTTTTCAAAGAAGTCAGCAATACAGTGTCGAGTCACAGGCTCCTATTTTAGTGTTTAGTATGTAAAGTAGTCGTAATACTTCTTGCTATCAGAGTAGTGCAGCCGGAAGCGTGACTTCTGATAATGAGGGTGTTACACACAACACAGATACAACGAAGAACAATTATTGCATTGCAAATAAATAATAATAATTACATACCTTCATTGACAATGAAAATGGCAGACACCTCTGGCTTATGGTAGAGGAGACGAACGCCTAAATAACACCTGAGTCAGACTATTTCTTATCGCAAAACTTTAACCCCACTAATGGAACCCTACAACAACATCATTGATGAAGAGAAGAGGAAGAAGAAGAAGGAGGGTGGAAGTAGTAAAGATGAATAAAGTGTTTGTATTTGATACAAACCATTTTACATTCTAAATTTCATCCAAACAACGTTATTTTAGCTAAACTGGGCGCCAAACCAAAGCAACAATATTTTGGCACCTTCCAATGTGGCAAGGTGATGCCACGTCAGGACTGTGATAGCTGAGTCATCACTGGAAAGATGTCTAAAGACCACTATGGTGTTCGAAACTATATCAGGAAACTACAATGATAAAATTGAAATCTCGAGGATCACATTGGGTAATGACCTGAATCTCAGAGATTATTACGAGAATTTACTCATTTGAACTAAATTTTGTGTGTGGATACATCTATAATAATTGGCATAATTGCACGTGCTTCTTGCATTATGCTTCCATATACAAGGTGTTACTCGATCAAGATGGTTGCTGATGTCGAAGGGTCAAAATCGGTAATGACTTGGACGTGGTCGAAAGGGGCTGTGTAGGTATTGCTTAGAGGAGTACTTCGTCAACAAGTATGCAATGTGAGAAATGAAAATTGGGCGCAATCTATTACATAGTGATAACCATCAAAGTAATCACGTGTCATTAAATAATTGACTATGTTTTTTTATAAATTAATTAAGGTTCTACGAAGAAGAAAAGATTAAAAATTCTCTTTAGAATCACACTCACACAATTCTCATATCTCAGTGACTGACTTTCTGAAACTTATTCTTGAGTTAATTTATGTAAATGTTCTTCCATCTTTTCTTTTATTTGTCTTTTTTTTACTATTCTTCTGCACTTCACATTTATGTAACCTTTATTGTTTTTAATTTCGTATGTTATAATTCTACTTTTTTTTTTTTGGTCAAGTTTTGTACCGATTATTTTCAATTCCTTCGAACTTCTGAGAAGGAATGTTATAGTTTTTAATTTCAATCTGCAAAGTTATTGTAAAGTTTTTATAATAAATATAGTTATTTGTTTGGGTAATTATAATTTTATACTTTTTGTAATTTTTTTATTGACAAAAGTACAAATTTTGATGCACGTCAAATTGTTACTTACAAGAGGCTAGGTTTCACTCTCAAATATTAAAAATTGAACCACGATTTATGTTTTGAAAGTCTTGCTCACCCGCAAAACATAAAATCAGCATAACACAAGGTATACAAACAAACAATATGTGCTTGAATTAAAGTAGGACAAGGGGATATTATTGTTTGTATATGTAGATAGCAAACAAAACAACGACATGTTCACTTGGAAAAATAACTCATGCTAGCTAGTATAAGTTCCAAGAAGTCATACTAGAGAATACAAATAGATAGAGTTGTACGGTCTATAAGAGAGCGTCCTAAAAGACTTTATTAGATCTATTTTTTTTTAGTAAATATCAAATTATTCTCAAAAGAATTTTATATTAGACATGTCGATCTTTAATAAATGATTATTCTTAAAAGTTTTTCAAAATTTATTTTTGTCAAATAAATTAGTTTTTCTGTCATTTTCAATTAATTTTTTAATGTGTGTCAAAGACATAAATATTTAAAATTTTTTATCATAAGACATTTAGGTTCTTAAAATATATACTGTAAGATAAATTAATCTCTCTTTAAAACAATAAAATGGTTAATTTATCTGACAAAAATAATTCTCTAAAACTTCTAAAAAAAAAAATAATTTGTTGAAACTGTTAGTACAAAAATGTTCAATAAAAATGGTACTTTCATCTGGAACACAATAAATTGACAAATGATTTAGTCGATAGATAGAATGAAACTTAACGAAGGATTTTGAGTCAAAACAATAAAGGTATGAAGAAACACTTGGAAAATAAGTATCCTTGATGGAAGAAAACGTGGGGATGATTACCTGGTGATCAAGATGCGGTAAGAACGTAGGTGACCAAGATTCGAGAGTAAGTCAACTCAGGAATGTGAAAAAATATAACTGCTTGCATTACTTAGATAGTTAGATTTCTGTCTATAAATACAGGAGTAAAAAAGGTTCAAGGAGACTTTAATTTTCAGCTTCTCAAGCTACTCTAAAACTATCTAAAAATTTTAAAATCACATTGACTTCAAAAAAATTTATGAGGTACAGGTGTATGTGAGTATTTAAAGTCAATTTATTTTGTTTATCTATTCTATTTATTACTATAATTTATCTATTTACATAAATTCTAAGCTTTGTTTATTGTTTTGTTATTTTAAACATTTCTTTTAAATTATTAAGTTCATTTATTATAACCGTTCTTTTTTCAAGTTACATTTAATTATATTGTTTCATTATATATAAATTTGTTCGAATGTCATATACAAATCTCATTGTTGCATCCCAGTTGCATTCCAATTTTGATACTAAATTAATAAGTCCTGAGTTAAGCTCATTTTTTTAAAGGAATTATATCTATTTTTTGAATTGAGATTTTTTTATACAAGCTTGATTGATGCACACAGTTGAGAATTGAACAAAAATCAAACAAAACAAAAACCAAAGTGTATGAATTGAAATTCTCTCCGAAACAATTTGAGTGTGTACTTTTTTTCTTTGATAACTAATTTTTTATATTTGATTCTCCTAAAATTTTATTTCTATTATATATGAGTACAGTAATATTGTGTAAATACAAATATTATTTTTCTAAATCAAAATAAATAGAGTAAGTTCATACAGAAACAATTAAAAAAAAAAAAAAAAAATATTCACATGCATCTTTTAATTTATTTCTCAACGCACATCACATCTATATATATATATATATATTGCATATCTCTGATTTTTCTCAACTAATGCTTGTTAATCATTGCAGGAATAATATATATTGAATGCCACATTTCGGAATAGGCTATTGGGGTTAAAGGTGAAAAAATAGTAAGTGGCTTTCAAAAAAATTAATTTTTCATAAAGTTGTTTTAATTTATTTTAAAAGAAAAAAAAATGATATTTAGGCTTTTAGAAAAGATTTCAATTTGACAAAATGCACTAAAAAATAGACATACTAAAAAAAGTACTCTAAAGATTAGATTTCGACATAAATTTTGTAAGTTAGCTTAGCAAAATAAAATTTTTCGGTCCTCTAAATTTAACCATTTTATGTTAATTGTAATGTTTTTAGTAATTTTTTATGGGAATCTCCTAAAATTCAAAAGAATTGGATAAAAGTCTAGAAATTGAAATTTTATTCGGTTTTTTATATTTAATTTCTAAATATTTTTAAATATTTCAACAAAAAATTAAATCAAATATATGAATTATTTTTCAATTATGAAAAAAAATATATTTTATCAAATTAAAATATTTTTGGATGACCAAAATATCAGTTTTTTAATTTCCATCAAGAAAAATAAATAATGTTAGTTTGGTTCTTCTGGTGAGTTAGTAAGTTAGTCCCTTTATTGGACTTGATGGTGGTAAGCATTTATTAGAATTAAATAAGGTTAATCAAATGTATTGGTTATATTAGTAGGCTAATAATACTCCTATATATGAACAATTTGTAACTGGTTATTTCTCTTTTTCAATTGATGGCTATCATGATGACCTGAAGAAACACACAAGTTTTATTTATATTGAGTTTAGTTTCTATCTATTGATAGTGTCCGTGGTCTAAATAAACTTCTGTTTCTATTACATTTAATCAATTACCGTCACACGGATTAAAAGCCGTTAATTTTTTGTGTATTATGTAAACGAAATTCAAGAAAAAAATAGAACAATAATATAGTTGGAGTCTTGGAGGTTAGTGTAAAAATTTTAATGTATCTAAATTAAACTCTTGCCCTTCTCTCTAGTTGTTTTTCCATCATTATAATAATTACCTTTTTTAGGGTTTAATCTTTTCATTTCTCATGTAGAAGTGCGGTGTATAAGGCAACTGAACCTAACTGGCTTCTTTTGTGTTGATGCTGTCATGTATAGCTTGAATTAAAATTAAAGAATTCATGCATGAATCATGTGGCTTAAAACAATTTTTATTTGGGTCTTCAATTTTCTCTCATATATGCAGAAGTTTGAATAGTGTGACAAAATTACAATTTAGAGGATACGAAATATATCAAACGCGGCAATTATTCCAATAGGATCCGAAAAGTAGTTAAGGAATAAATTATTCTCTCATATTCTCTGTGTTATGTGATAGGTGTTATGGTGTGTTTAGAGAGTGTGTGAGCCAACAACTTGGGTTGGTCGAGTGATAAACTTACTTTTTTGCTTAAACAAGTGTTGGGAGTTTGAATCTCGCTTCTCTTATATATATTTTATTAAACCTGTTAAGCTTTTCTCTTTCCCTCTCTATTATTCTATTAGCTAGTTAGAAGCCATCACTAGGTGCTAGAAGCTTCTTCTAGTCATTCTCTATAAGTAGTGATCTTCATCACTTCTGTTTTCTCTTCTAATCCCCCTTCATCAATCTTTCTTCTTCTTCAATTTCACAAGAACTAGTGAATCATTGAACGAAATGATATGCTGAGTCATGTCACAAAAAAAAGAAATTTTCAATAGTATGTAGCTACAGAAAATGAAACCGATGCAGTGTTGAATCCACAGTATCAACAATGAAAAAAATCTTGGCTCTTAACCTCAATGAAAAAGCCGTTTATTAGGTTGGATGCACTTATACACATCAAGTTTGGAAGAGTTTGGAGGATCACTTTGCCTCTCAAATCAAAACAAAGGTAATGCAACTGAAACACAAGTTCAGTACTCTTCAGATCGGAGCCTCTGTGATCGAGTATGTACTTTCGATCAAAGGCACAATTGATGCACTAGTTTCTGTAGGAGAGTCAATAAATGAAAATGATCATGTAAATGCAGTTTTGCATGGCCTAACCGAAGAGTATTCCTCAGTGTATACCTCTGTATTAGGAAGATCTCAAAGCATAACAGTTACTGAATTAGAAGCACTACTACATGCACATGAGAGCATGCTTGCCAGATTCAGGAAGGCAGAAGCGTTTGTACAAGCTAACATCACTCAATTCGGCCAAGGAGGCTTCAAAGGTAGATTTCAGGGAAGAGGGGGAAGAATGTTTAGAAAAGGCAGAGGTGTATTCAATGGAGGAAGATTTGCTCAAGATACCTCACTGCAAGAACAAACCAATGGTGGACAGTTTACAACTGGTAGGGGTCAGTCCAATAGAGGAGGAAGGATGCACAACACAAGAGGTTATATGAATAAGAAGCCACAATGTCAGATCTGCAACAAAATAGGTCATACAGCAAGAACTTGCTGGTATAGATACAATAAAGATTCATATGAAGGAGATTATGAAGGTGGAGGATATAGCAATAAAGGATATAGCAATGGAAACAATCAGATCTACAGTAATGAAGGATACATCAATGGAAATGGAAATAATAAGATCTATAGCAATTAGATCTCTCAACGTCAGATCTCTCAACAGATCTCTTAGCCTTATGCCAATTTTTGCAATGTTTTAGCAACACTTGCCACAGTTCAGGATCTAAACTGGTATCTTAACTTAGAAGCTACACATCACATGACTACCAATGAGCAGAATCTGTTAGAAAAAGAGGAGTACTGTGGTTATGAGCAAGTCATAGTTGGTAATGGCACAGGTTTACGAATTTCCTTTGTTGATAATTCGTGCATTAAATCTGATTTGAGCTCTAGGATGTTATACTTTAGAAAATTATTGTGTGTGCCTGAAATTACAAAGAACTTGATGAGTGTATATCAATTTTGTTGTGACAATCAAGTCTTCTTTGAATTCCATGATGATAGGTGCTGATGCATGAGCATCTTCTCTATCTTTTCCTAGTGAATTTACATTCAAATTGTTGAGTTTAATCAAGATTTAAATATCTTTTAGCCACTATGGATGATACTTTGAGTTGTGTGTAATTCTATTTATTTTAGGTAGCATTCGGATGGATTTGACGGAGTTTTGTAGCAGAAAATGAAGAAAGCGAATGATGTTGTCAACCCCGACCTCCTTGAACTCAAACAGGAATAACTTGAGTTACAGAGGTCCAATTGATGTGATTCTAGCGGCATTAGAAAGCTAACTTCTAGAGATTTCCAACAACGTATATTAGTGTATACTTCTTTTCCAACAATCTCTGCATCCTCCACGCTGAACTTGGCTCCTTCCAAATTCAGCGTGGACTTGAAAACTCCAAGGGAAATCACACGCATCTCTCCACGTTGAACTTGGGATTTAACAAGTTCAGCGTGGATTCAAAGAAAAGCACAAGTAACACACTGTATCATCCACGCTGAACTTGATATTTGCCAAGTTCAGCGTGGACATTAATGTATCAAGTGGTCCCCAATACGTCTAGAGGCTGCACGAGAAGCAATTAATAAATTGTGATTTAACTTTATTTCTTCTATAAATAGGAAAATATATTTTACATTTATTAGGATTAGGAATATCTATTCTCTTCTACCTCATTCCAATTTACAGTTTTACGAATCCTAGTTTTTCTCTCTGAACCATGAGCAACTAAATCTCCACTGTTAAGGTTAGAAGCTCTGTCTATTGTATGGATGATACTATTACTTTTTTATTTTAATTCATGTACTGATTTATAATTCAAGAATTGTTTTTGTTCTTTATCTTATGAATTTGGGTGGAACGGAAGTATGACCCTTGTTCTAATTGAGTTATTGTATAACTTGAAAAAGCTCTTTACTTGAACAACAACTTAAAAACATATTTAAGTCCAGATAATTAGAAATTTAGGAGAATATGTTTTTAAGCTGTTGTTCAAGTAAAGAGCTTTTTCAAGTTATACAAGAACTAATTAGAACAATGGTCATACTTCCGTTCCACCCAAATTCATTAGATAAAGAACAAAAACAATTCTTGAATTATAAATCAATACATGAATTAAGATAGAAAAGTAATAGTATCAATCCATACAATAGATAGAGCTTCTAACCTTAACAGTGGAGGTTTAGTTACTCATGGTTCAGAGAGAAAAATTAGGATTCGTAAAACTGTAAATTGGAATGAGGTAGAAGAGAAGAGATATTCCTAATAAATGTAAAATATATTTCCTAAAACTAAATAATATATTTTCCTATTTATAAAAGAAATAAAGTTAAATCAAAATTTATTAATTGCTTCTCGTGCAGCCTCTAGACGTATTGGGGACCACTTGATACATTAATGTCCACGCTGAACTTGGCAAATATCAAGTTTAGCATAGATGATACAGTGCGTTACTTGTGCTTTCCTTTGAATCCACGCTGAACTTGTTAAATCCCAAGTTCAACGTGAAGAGATGCGTGTGATTTCCCTTGGAGATCGTTGGAAAGTCCTGGAAGTTAGCTTTCTAATGCTGCTAGAATCACGTCAATTGGACCTCTGTAGCTCAAGTTATTTCTATTTGAGTGCAAGGAGGTCGGGGTTGACAACATCATTCACTTTCTTCCTTTTCTTCTACAAAAATCCGTCAAATCCATCCAAATGCTACTTGAAATAAACAGAAATTGCAAACAACTCAAAGTAGCATTCATAGTGGCTAATGGTAATTAAATCTTGATTAAATTCAATAATTTGAATGCAAATTCACTAGAAAAAGATAGAGAAGATGCTCATGCATCAGGTGCTGTATAAAAACAAAAGACACTTAGGAGATTTTTCTTCAAGGCATTGTTCATAAAGGCCTTTATAAATTCACAACTCTTCAAAGCATACAATCCATACAACCCCCAGAAACTTACATTGCATCAGTAAGAAATTAGGATGATTTGCTGATTTGGCATGCTAGGCTAGAACATCCAAACCATAGTGTTGTGTCAAAAGTGCTAAAGACTTTTTAAATTTCTTTTCTTGTGACCAAAGTTACCTGTTCAACCTGCTGTGTTGGCAAATCCCATCATTTACCCTTTTTCTCTTGACAAACTGTATACAATCATCTCTTAGAACTTGTATATTCTAATATTTGGGGGACAGTTCCCATCTCAGATAATAATGGACATTGGTACTTTGTAAACTTCATTGATGCATTTTCAAAGTTCACGTGGCTTTATCTAATTAAATCTAGAGCTCAATTAAAATCCGTATTTAATCACTTCCAACAAATGGCTGAACTACAATTAAACACGAAATTAAAAATGTTGCAAAGTGATAATGCTGCTGAATATATGAGTTTATCAAAGCTATTGCAGGCCAAAGGAGTTGTATGCAGGTTCTCACGTCCTCATGTCCATCAGTAGAATAAAGTTGCTGAAAGGAAGCATTGTCATGTGGTCAAAATGGGATTTACCTTACTTGTAGGTGCATCAATGCCTACTAAATTTTGAGGAAAGGCCTTCACCACTGCTGCAAAGCTGATAAATATGTTGCCAACACCAGTCTTAGTGGCATGTATCCTATTGAAAAAATGTTTGGCAAAAAACCCTCCTATGAACAGCTTCGGGTTTTTGGTTACCTGTGTTTTCTTCATCATGGAGCTTACAACAAGCATACATTAGACTTCAGATCTTCCCCCTTCACCTTTATTGGCTATGGAACATCTCACAAAGGCTACAAGTGTCTTACTCAAGATAGAAAAGTCATAATCACTCCTCATGTTGTGTTCTTTGAGACCAGTTTCCCTTTCAGCAAGCAACACATCATACTCACGATCAAACCGTCCTAGGCAATGAGGATGCATTACCTACTATTCCAACCATTCCAAGTCTCCGTGCCAAGTTCAATTGAAGCTAGGCAGAATTATTCTCAGCAAGCAAGCTTCAGGGATCAAGCTTCAAGACAACAACCCTTTGCTAGCAATACTTCCTCTCAAGTTAGCTTCTCAATCATACATCAGAAGCCAGCAACCATACCCTCTACCATCCCTATTCAGACATCCAATTCTCTATTTAGGTCTCAAGTGCCAACAACAACCTCATCAATTCCAATTCCAATTCCCATTAATGACATTGAAATTGTGCTGCCAATTTTTGAGGATCCAGAACTTATTCAATCAGCTGCAACAGTAAACTCTCACTCAATGATCACTAGGAGTAAGGTTAGCATAGTCAAGCCAAAGGTCTTTCTTGTTAGTGTAGAGCCAAGAACTGTAAAACAAGCCCTCAGTTTCCCAGAATGGAAGGTAGCTATGGATGTAGAATATGCTGCTTTGATCAAGAACAAAACATGGGAATTAGTGAGTCTTCCACCAAACAAAGGAGCAATAGGCAGCAGGTGGGTATTTAGATTAAAGTTCAATGCAGATGGAACTTTGCAAAAACACAAGGCAGAGTTGGTTGCTCAAGGGTATGCTTAGAAACCTGGTTCTGACTTTACAGAAACCTATAGCCCAGTGGTGAAACCCACTTCTATTAGGCTGTTACTATTCATTGCTGTATCCAAGTACTGGACAATTAGGCAATTAGATGTTAATAATGCCTTCCTGCATGGTGATTTAACATAGGAGGTTTACTTGAGGCAGCCTCTAGGTTATGAACAAGGAGATCCCTCCTTGGTGTGCAAATTCACCAAAGCTCTCTATGGGCTAAAGCAAGCCCCAAGAGAGTGGTACCATAAGCTGGCAAATGGCATAAGAGAGATTGGTTTCATGGAAACAAAGTCTGATATTTCAGTCTTTATTAAAGAAGTCAGTGGACTAAAAACCTATGTGCTTGTGTATGTTGATGATATCATAGTAACTGGTGAATCTCCAAAGATTGTGGAGGATGTGATAGTAAATCTGAATGATAAGTTTACTTTGAAAGACATGGGAGACCTACATTATTTTCTTGGAATTCAAGTAACCAAAACTCATGATGGAGGTCTGGTACTTACCCAACAAAAGTACATTGGTAAGGTGTTAAAGAAAGCTGGCATGGTGGGCTGGGCACCCTGTCATACTCCTCTACCTTCCACAGTGAAGTTCACAGCTCTTGGAGGATCAAGCTTCTATGATCCACAACTGTATAGGTTAGTCATTGGCAGCTTGTAATACTTAACCATAACGAGGCCTGAGATATGTTATAGTGTTAACAAGCTTTCTCAGTTTGTTCAAGCTCCTCTAGAGTCACACTAGAGAATGGTCAAACGTGTGCTGAGGTACCTCAGTGGAACAACTAGCTATGACTTGCATTTAAAATAGGAGACTTCCTTGGGAATAACTACATATAGTGATTCGGACTGGGCTGGGGATCCAGATGATAGGAAATTCACTAGTAGCTACTTTATTTTTCTTGGGACAAATTTAATCTCTTGGACATCAAAGAAGCAAACGACAGTGGCTAGATCAAGCACTGAGGCTGAATACAGGAGTATAGAAGATGCAGTAGCAGAGCTAATTTGGGTAAAGACCATGATGAGTGAGTTGCTGTATCCCCTACCAAAGACACCAATGTTGTACTGTGACAATTTGAGTGTTGTTTTGCTTGCTGCTAGTCCCATCATTCACTCCAAGTCTAAACATTTTGAAATAAAGTTGCATTTTGTTCGAGACCATGTCAACAGTAAAGTAATTCGTGTCAACCACATTCCAGGCTCAGTTTAAGTAGCCGATATCCTCACAAAGGCAGTGCCCTCTGAGAGCTTCCTTCACTTTCGAGGCAAAGTGTCCATGATCAACAACAAATCACCAGCAATAGCAGTTGTTCAGTCACCAATAAAGCAGAATGAAGACAACTAGAGATGATGATAAGTGTTATGGTGTGATTAGAGAGTGTGTGAGCTCTTTTACATTCTGTTAATTCTGTTAAGCTTTCTTCTTTTCCTTTCTATTATTCTGTTAGTTAGAAGCTATCAGTAGCCAGTAAGTGCTAAAAGCTTCTTCTGGTCACTCTCTATAAGTAGTGATCTTCATCATCTGTGTCAAGTGACTCTCTTTTCACCAATTTTCTGATTCAATCAATGAAATTCTCTTCCTTTCTCTTTTTCTGTTTTCTCTTCTAATCTCCCTTCTTCATCAATCTTTCTTCTTCTTCAATTTCACCCTTTATGGTCTGTTACCTTCATATCGTATAATAAATCTAACAGATTTAATATATGAAATAATTCTTTTTATCTTTTATTTGAATTTAGAATATTGTGTATATTTAAATTAAATTTTAAATAATTAACTTATTATATCAACTTTAGTTTTATAGGATTGTAAAATTTAAGAATACTTATATAATTTAAGAGTATATTTAATATGTATTTTAAAAATTTATTTTTATCCAAATTTTTAGAATATACTCTTAAATATATAGATATATTGATCTATTGCTAAACGAATATTTATAATAATTTCTATTAATTATCTACAAATGAGTCATAATGATGATAGAAAAACTTAAATTTACATCTTTAAATAATAAAAGTTTGGGAAGGTTAGGCCAAATATATGGCAGTAGAAAAGTAGTCTTGCTACACGCACATACACGTTTTTTTAATAGTTAAGTTCAATTAAATTAATCCAAATTTAATAAAAATCAGTTTTATTAGTAAGAATATACATTCTAATTATTTCACCAATATAAACATTTTTACGTTTTTCTTTCTCTTTTTTCTCTTTCTTCCTCTTCCGTGTTCTTTCTCCTTCTCCTTCGTATGTTTTCTCTTTATTGTCGTTTTTTCATTGTTGTTATTGTTGTTGCATTTTTTTTCTTTTCCTCTTTCTCTTCCTAATAATTTTATAATATTATGTGTTTCTTTTTCTTTTTTGTTCAATTTTTTTTATTCTTATTAATTAAAAGGATAAAACAAGAACAATCACTAGAAGGTAAAACAAGAAAGAGAAGATGATCAAGAAAAGAAGAAGAAAATAATGAAGAAGAAGGAGGGGGGCATTGTTTTGAGTTATCGTTAAGTAATTTCAATGTATTCTGGATTTAAGTAAGGTACACTTAGTTTGTACTAGTTTTGAACTGATTTTATTTATGTGTTGTCATCAGTAAGTAATTTTGGTGCATTCTAAATTTAAATAAAATGCACTTTTAGTCTGTGCTTGTTTTAAATAGAATTTGTTTGTGTGTCGTCATCATTAAGTAATTTCGGTGCATTATGAATTTAAATAAGTCGTACTTCGTCTGTGTTTATTTTGAACCGAGTTTATTTGTGTATCGTGATTATTAAGTAATTTCAGTACATTCTGAATTTAATAAAGTGCACTTTTAGTCTGAACTTGTTTTGAATCGAGTTTGTTTATGTGTCGTCATCATTAAAAAATTTTGGTGCATTTTGAATTTGAATTATTATACATATAAGAAGAAGACGACAATGATAACAATACCAATAACAATAACGATAACAATGATGATATAATAATGATGGTAACGGAGTAGGAGGAGATGGAGGTGGTGGTATGGTGATGACGACAACGATAACGAAAGAAAAAAGATGAGGAAAAAAGAGAGAGAAAAAGATGTGGAAAACGGTTATAACAACTTGATTGAATTTAGTTAAGTATTTTACTTGGTTATATAGTTTTATTCAGTAAAAAATTAATCCAAAATAATTTAAAATTATCTTAATTTTTATTTTTTAACTATTATTTATCTTATTTTATATTCTTATTTTATAGATATTACATACATAACATTATAAATATTAAATTAAATAAAATTATTTTAGATTAGATTATTATCTTTTTAGTATTACTATCCTTAAATGTATATATTTTGAACCGTTATTATATTTGTCTTTTTTCATTAAATATATCTATTGGGATACATTTTAAGTATATCACGAATTAAGTGTTTTAATATTTTTAACAATTAATCTCAATCACAAAAATATATAATTGAGGTTAATTAATAACTAACATTAATTTCTTAATTAAAATTAATAGTTAAAATTATTAAAACATATGTTATCATGGTATACTCAAAATGTTTCTTACCTATTAATATTTATATAGTTCAATTCATACTTCTTACTTGAAATGTTAATTCCTATATTTTGTCCGTTGTACAAAATGGTAGAATGATTATCTTCCTTTCCCTTTAAGTCCCATCATCATGATCATATATAGTTTGGTTTGCATATCCATAATAAAAGGTGTATATGTTGCGTGTTGACAGGAAACAAATTAAATTGATTCCTTCAATCTGAATCTTTATTTTTCCTGTTCATTATCACTCCTAATTTAAAACTATAGTGTTGACTACTTTATCAATCATATTAATCTTTAATTTTTTCTTCGCTCTTTTTAGAGAGAGGCCCTAAAGTTGATGTTCCTTGAGAACAATCCACTTACAACTGCTGATATGTTAGGCTATTTGTCCTTTCACTTTTGTCTCAGTTACTTTGTTCTACTTCCAAATCAAACTCCACAAAGTTTCATATATATATATATATATACAAAAATATTATTTATATATTAAAATTAATCATTAATATATTTACGTATAAATATGTGTGTGATTTAATTTATTTTTAATATATATTTATATACATGTAGCATAATTAATATATATATATATATATATATATCATATGAGAATGACATTTTTATATAAGAATATGAGAATGTATTTATATTTATTTAAAGTCATTGTATTTATGGACGTTATTTTTAATTTTTGTTAAAATATATTTAATAAAATATTAAAATAATTAATTTCATATAACCATAAAAAAAATATAATTTAAAAATGTACATAAACAATACTTTTTAAAAAAAATGAAATCATGTAATAATTAAAAAGATTCCGTTATTTTTGAAGACGTTAATTATAAAATTGCATGGCCTTCACAGTATATTATTATCATGACCTAAAATAAAATAGGTATTAAATTAACTTCTTTTTATTTTTTTTGGGGTGTTAGTGTGTTACTTCATTTTATTTACTCTATTAATAATTATTTATCTCTTCTATGATTCTCTTTTTGGTTCTCACTAGGGCTGAAAATAAGTCAAGCCAGCTCATGAGCTAGCTCGAACTCGACTCGTTAATAGTTCGATAAGCTAAGCTCGTGAGCTAGTGAGCCAAGCTTAAACTTGGAATTGAGCTTATAAATTAAATGAGTCGAGTTTGAGCTTGGATAAGCTCAGCTTATATATATATATATATATATATATATATATATGCATTTAATCTATATTTTTAATATTATATATATACATATGAAATAGTAATATATAATTATATATATTAATGATTTTAATTATTTAAAATTTTATATTTATTTTTTACATATAATTTTGATGTAGGACATAAATATAAAATTTATAATTTATTGATAGATAACAATATATAAAATTGATCTTTTAATTTTTTTTAAAATATATAAGTTATAATTTATTGATATAAAATTATAGATTATGTATTTATGTTTCTATTATTTGAACCAGTTCGTGAGCTCGAGCCAGCTCGTAAACTTTTGGTGACCCGAGCTTGAGCTTAAGAAATAGGCTCGATTGTTAATGAGTCGAGTCGTGAGCCAAACTCAATTTTTGTGAGCCGAGCTTGAGCTTAGTCTAGCTCGACTCAACTCGGCTCACTTCCAACCCTAGTTCTCACTAATGGCGCTGTTTGTAAGCCATGCATTTTAAATCCATCTTCTTAGTTGCATATTATTATTAGACGCGTATTTATTAGTTAATTATTTTTTTATCGCCTTTTTAATTTAATTAATACCTTTGTTTATCAGTTGCTATTTGAATATTTACATGCTTTGTTTCTTGTCGTGAGTTTTTAGTTGATGAAGCATATAAACTTATATATATTTTTATATTAATTTCTTCAAAATTAGGCATATTAGGTACATATTTGCATGTGATTATCTATTTTTTTTTAAAATACGTTATATTTCTTCAAAAAAATTAAATGAAGCGACAATAGACAAAGTGATTAATTAAAATATTAATCAGGGATATTTTATAAATAATAATATTAAAATTAATAATGTATTGATTAACTAACAAGTAATTAAAATCTAAAAATATATTAATTAATTTAAAAAATAAAACTAAGAAAACAAAATTAATATAAATGAAAAGAAGTTACTTTTATACTTATTTTGTTTTAGGTCATGACAATAATGTGCTGTGAAGGCCACACAATTTTATAATTAACGTCTTCAAAGATAATGGAATATTTTTAATTACTAACAATTATCTCAAAAATAAAGTTATAATATATATTGAAATGAAATATTTTTAATTATTATATGGTTTCATTATTTAAAAAAATATTGTTTGTGTACATTTTTTTAATTACGTTTTTTATAGTTATATGAAATTAATTATTTCAATATCTTTATTAGATATATTTTTATAGAAATTAAAAATAATGATTGTTGAGTTTGAAAAAACAAGAACAATTAATTGATGATGACTAAACATTATTATTGGGTTAAAAATTCAATTATGTGTGTGATTGGTTCGTTCATTCGGCAGAAAATTATAATAATCAAAACAGGCCCAATAACAAGCTAATAAGGCCCAATAATGGTTCAGGTCCATAAGCACTCAACTTGCTCATTCATGATCCAAGGAAATAGTTGCTGATCACTAACCATAACAACACATTTCTATTTGAACCAAAGCTAATGTAACCGAACACTCTTTCTCTCTCTCTATCCACGTGAGTACTTCTAAGAGTAAGCAAAAAAAGGTAGCTCTGATTAGAGCTCAAAATAAAAAAAAAAAGTGATTACCAAAATCAAAAAACAAAAGGAAAAGAAGAAGAAAGTAAAAAATTATAGCACAAAAACAAAGAATAAATCAAGAGGTGAATTAGAATATTTTTCAATACTTCTAACTATTAAGATGAAGAACGAAACTCAACTCTTGAAAAAGTATCAATGCATTAATTAAAATAAAAAAATTACATTACCAATCCATGAAAATCAAACAGAGCTCCTAACATTAACAGAGTAGGTTTAGTGACTCATGATGAAAATAAACAAAAATCAATGAAGGAAATGCAGGAATGCTCAAATATCTTTCATCTGAACCATCGTTCACTTATTTATTCCCTAAATCCTATCCTAAAATTTAAATTCAAAAACTAAATCTAATATTATTTTTGAAAGGATAAGATAACTAAAACAATAATTCAAATCTAAATTAAAGCTAAATCTTATCTTTCTAGAAGAAGTTAACAATAAATAATCATTCAAATCTTGAATTTTTTGGAGAGTGCGGGCTGAATTAAAAACGTCATGGGAGAATATTTTGGACTTAGTGTTGGGCTTTGGATATTGGTGCCAGACTTCAATGCATTTTTGGATCAATGGGAGGTGAAATGGTCTTCAAAGTTGGGTGCCCAGCTTGGCGCAGGGCGCCCATCATTTTGGAAAACTTGGCACTAGGCGCCACCCTTCCAAGTCAGGCGCTAACCTTCATTTTCTTGTCGAAGGCACTGGGCTTCATTTTTGGGCGCTGGGCTTTGAACTTCTGGGAGCTAGGCGTCCATTTGGGTGCTGGACTTGGTGAGTTGTACTGGGCGTCCATTTGGTAGATTCTGGGCATCTGGTGCCTCGCTTTTTTGGGAGTTCAATTTTGTGCCTTTCTTGTTTGCTTCTCTTCTCCCTGTTTCTTTAAAGAATAATCATGAATGCACAATAATTCTAAACAACTCCAAAAATATGATTAGCTATAAAAAATTCATTAAAAATATAAGAACTTCGAATTTAAACCTAAGAAAAACTATTTAAAACAATATGAGAAAATCATGAAAGATGCCAAGGCATCACAACACCAAACTTAAAACTTTGCTTATCCTCAAACAAAAAGAAGAATAAACAGAGGTGATCTTAGTGATAAGAATTAAAAGAGTTTGTTAATTTAAATCCAATGTTAAAGTGAAAAGTGGGGTTTATAATAATCTCTATGATTAGATGTAGACTTTTCTTATCTTGATGAATCTTGCATACTTAGGAATTAAGAATATTCAAAAACTCTAATTCGAATTATATTATGAGAATCCTTTTTATAATTTCTTGCAAGTTTAATATGGGTGTCTTCTTCAATAGACACCCTAGTAGCTTGACAAAAATGGTCGATGATACTCGAAAATATGAGTTTTGCTCTTGAATCCTCACTTTGAGCCATGGCTTGTACGTGTGTGGGGATGAGGTTCTCGACTCTAACTTCTTTCCCAGTCATGATAGAGTGGCTTAGGACTGCTCTATCCACTGTTACTTCAAAATGATTGGAGGTATGGATAATAGAGTGTTGGATAAAATCCAACCATCCCTTAGCAATAAGAATGAGCTCCGTCTTCTTTAATTGGTTCGGTGCTCCCTTGGAATCAAGCTTCCATTGTGCTCCTGGGACACATATGTCACGGAGCACCTTGTATTCCCCTTTTTTATTCCTCATTCTCACTTTATAATCATAATAATTGGAATTAGAGGAGCGAGGTTAGGGAGGGAGGCAGAGAAGCCTTCAAATATTCTGAGGTTCAAAGTCAACGGGTAGACCTTAGACATAGCTCATGAAGCTGGGCTCTTCGGGTTCTTAGGTTTCCTCCTCAAGGGTTATCCAAGCATTAGCATAGAACTCGTGAACCAATGTGTTCCCCATCCTTCTCGGTGGATTGGCCAGGATACTCCATTTTCTTCGTGATATTTTGGCTTAAACATCTGCATAGTCATCCGATTTCAAGTCTTATCTTACATCGGAGATGATCATTTTATCCACCGTCCACATGCTATATTGGTCTTCATGAAACTTGGAACGGAACTGGTTTGCGTCATATGAAGGAATGACTAGTTCCTTTCCTTTTCTCTTTTTGAACAAAGACATATTGATTCCTTGAAATAATACCTCACAGTATGCAAAACAGTTTCAACACCAAACTTAGAGTTTGGATATATAAGTGAGGAGAGAATAAAATATGAAGTGAGGTGAATAAAGAAGAAGATGAACATGAAGAATGAAGTGTGTGATATGTGTGTAGTGTGTATGTGCAATTATAGTGTAGTGAAATGTGGATTGTGTGGTTAAGAATAAATGACGGTGTCTATGATGTGCTATGTGCAGAAAGAATTTGTGTAAAACAAAAGCTAGATGACAAAATTGAAAACTTTGAAGGATGAAAAAGTAGATGCATAAAGGTAACGTGTGGTTGCATTCTTGCATGCATGTGAATTATGACAATAACAGATATTGGGAAGAGTAATGTGCATGCACACTAGGTGGTTGCACGAAGTGATGTATCATGCATGCATGATGATAAAACTTGGGAAGACAAATGATTCATGGTGGTAGTTGTAAAGTAATAACAAAAGGTAAACATGCATGTAAACTATTTCAAAAAGTCGTTACTTAAAGTTAAAGAGCAATAACAAAGTTAAAGAGCAATAACAAAGAACAAGAAATACAAGTAATTGGAGAGAATACATCACTGTAAGCGAGGAGGAGTCATTGAAGGTGCTAGGCTTGAGTCTAAGGCACTGGCTTGAGCACCCGGCGCTGGACTTGAGCACTGCGCGCTAGCCGCCCACACTTTATAATGCTCCCTGGCCATCCCCAACACATGGGTGCTGGGCGCCCAAACCAGGAGCTAGGCGCCCACACCAGGTGCTGGGCGCCTGTCCTCAAACTCCATCGATGGTGCTAGGTACCCTCTTTAGGCTCTGGGCGCCACCCCTCTTTTTATATAACTTAAAAGAAAAGGCTTTAATGAAAGAAGAAGAAGAAAAAAAGAAAAAAATACTTTAATGAAAAAGAGAAGGAAGGAATTCTAACCGTGGTTGGGTTGCCTTCCAGCAAGCGCTCTTTTAACATCACTAGCTTGATGCATAGTTCTGCTAGGTTAGAAGTCGGGTCGCTTCACAACACCTTCTTCTAATGCGTTTGATGAGCGGATAATTTATACGCTTTTTGGCATTGTTTTTAGTATGTTTTTAGTAGGATCTAGTTACTTTTAGGGATGTTTTTATTAGTTTTTATGTTAAATTCACATTTCTGGACTTTACTATGAGTTTGTGTGTTTTTCTGTGATTTCAGATATTTTCTGGCTGAAATTGAGGGACTTGAGCAAAAATCAGATTCAGAGGTTGAAGAAGGACTGCTGATGTTATTGGATTCTGACCTCCCTGCACTCAAAGGGAATTTTCTGGAGCTACAGAACTCCAAATGGCGCGCTTCTAATTGTGTTGGAAAGTAGACATCCAGGGCTTTCTAGAAATATATAATAGTCCATACTTTGCCCGAGTTTAGACGATGCAAAAGGGCATTGAACGCCAGTTCTACGCTGCAGTCTGGTGTTAAACGCCAGAAACACGTCACGAACCAGAGTTGAATGCCAGAAACACGTTACAAACTGGCGTTCAACTCCAAGAATGACCTCTCCACGTGTAAACTTTAAGCTCATCCAAGCACACACCAAGTGGGCCCCGGAAGTGGATTTATGCATCAATTACTTACTTCTGTAAACCCTAGTAACTAGTTTAGTATAAATAGGACTTTTTACTATTGTATTAGACATCTTGGGACGTCTAGTTGTTAGAGCATGGGGGCTGGCCATTCGGCTATGCCTGAACCTTTCACTTATGTATTTTTCAACGGTAGAGTTTCTGCACTCCATAGATTAAGGTGTGGAGCTCTGCTGTTCCTCATGATTTAATGCAAAGTACTACTGTTTTATATTCAATTCAACTTATTCCGCTTCTAAGATATCCATTCTCACCCAAGAACATGATGAATGTGATGATTATGTGACGCTCATCATCATTCTCACTTATGAACGCGTGCCTGACAAACACTTCTGTTCTACATGCAAACAAGCTAGAATGAGTATCTCTTAGATATATAATACAGGGGACCGAGTCCGAGTTATTAGCGTCTTCGTGGTATAAGTTAGAACCCATGGATGGCCATTCCTGAGATCCGGAAAGTCTAAACCTTGTCTGTGGTATTTCGAGTAGGATCTGGGAAGGGATGGCTGTGACGAACTTCAAACTCGCGAGTGCTGGGCATAGTGACAGGCGCAAAAGGAGAGTGAATCCTATTCCTGTATGATCGAGAACCTCTAGATGATTAGCCGTGCCGTGACAGAGCATTTGGACCTTTTTCACAGAGAGGATGGGATGTAGCCTTTGACAACGGTGATGCCCTATATAAAGCTTGCCATGGAAAGGAGTAAGACTGGTTGGATGAAGACAGCAGGAAAGCAGAGGTTCAGAGGAACGAAAGCATCTCTATACGCTTATCTGAAATTCTCACCAATGAATTACATAAGTATTTCTATCTTTATTTTCTGTTTATTTATTATTATTATTCGAAAACTCCATAACCATTTGATATCCGCCTGACTGAGATTTACAAGGTGACCATAGCTTGCTTCATACCAACAATCTCCGTGGGATCGACCCTTACTCACGTAAGGTTTTATTACTTGGACGACCCAGTGCACTTGCTGGTTAGTTGTATCGAAGTTGTGACAAATTATGAATTAAGATTAGAGCACCAAGTTTTTGGAGCCATTACCAGGGATCACAATTTCGTGCACCAAGTTTTTGGCGCCGTTGCCGGGGATTGTTCAAGTTTGGACAACTGACGGTTCATCTTGTTGCTCAGATTAGGTAATTTTCTTTTTTTTTTATTTTCAAAAAAATTCGAATTTTTTTTTGTTTTCAAAATCTTTCAAAAAAATTTTCCCTTTGTTTTCGAAAATTATTTCAGAATTTTTAAGAATGAATTCTAGAGTTTCATGAAGCATGTTGAAGCCTGGCTGGCTGTAAAGCCATGCCTAAATTCATTTGGACTGAGGCTTCCAAATCATCATTACAAGAGCAAGCTAGTTGTTGCTAATCAAATTTGTTATTGTATGACTAATTTGTATCTTCTAAAGCTTGACTGGCTATTAAGCCATGTCTAACCCTTGGATTGGAGCTTTAGGCTAACATTGAAAGATTCCTGGAATTCTTATTAAAAATTTTTGAATTTCTTATTTTCTTTTTCCTATATGTTTTTCGAAAAAAGAATATACAAAAATCCAAAAAAATTTTAATAAAATCATAAAAATCAAAAAAATATTTTATGTTGTTTGTTTGAGTCTTGTGTCAAATTTTAAGTTTGGTGTCAATTGCATACTCATCTTGCATTTTTTTCAAAAATTGCATTCATGCATTACATTCATCATAATCTTCAAGTTGTTCTTGATAAACCTTCTTGATTGATCTTCATATTATATTATTTTGTGTTGTATGGTGTTTTTCATATGCATTCTTGAATTCTTAGTGTCTAAATATTAAAGATTTCTAAGTTTGGTGTCTTGCATGTTTTCTTTGCATTAAAAATTTTCAAAAATAAGTTCTTGGTGTTCATCTTGACATTCAAAGTGTTCTTGGTGTTCATCTTGACATTCATAGTATTCTTGCATGCATCATGTGTTTTGATTCATAATTTTCATGTTGTGAGTCATTTTTTTTGTTTTTCTCTTTCATCATTAAAAATTCAAAAATAAAAAAATATCTTTCCTTTTTTCTCTCATAAATTTCAAAAATTTGGATTGACTTTTTCAAAAATTTTTAAAATTCAATTGTTTCTTATGAGTCAAATCAAATTTTCAATTCAAAAATCTTATCTTTTTCAAAATCTTTTTCAAAAATCAAATCTTTTTCCCTTTTCTTATTTATTTTCGAAAATTTTAAAAATATTTTTCAAAAATCTTTTTCTGAATTTTACATCATATTTTCGAAAATATCATCAACAATTAATGTTTTGATTCAAAAATTTCAAGTTTGTTACTTGCTTGTTAAGAAAGATTCAAACTTTAAGTTCTAGAATCATATCTTATGATTTCTTGTGAATCAAGTTATTAATTGTGATTTTAAAAATCAAATCTTTTTCAAAACTAATTTCAATCATATCTTTTCAAAAATATCTTTTTATCTTATCTTTTTCAAAATCATATCTTTTTAATCATACCTTTTCATATCATATCTTTTTCAAATATCTCTTCTAACTTCTTATCTTCTTATCTTTTAAAAATTGATTTTCAAAATTTGTTTCAACTAACTAATTAACTTTTTGTTTGTTTCTTATCTTTTTCAAAACTACCTAACTAACTACCCCTCTCTAATTTTCGAAAATACCTCTCTCTTTTCCAAAAAATTTTTTTTAATTAATTAATTGTTTAAATTTTAATTTTAATTTTATCTTAATTTTCGAAAATCATTAACTCTTTTTCAAAAATTAATTTTCGAAATTCCCTCTCCCTCATCTCCTTCTATTTATTTATTCATCTACTAACACTTCTCTTCACCCAAAATTCGAACCCCTTCTTCTCCTCTGAGTTTGAATTCTTCTCTTCTACATTCTTATTTTTCTTTTCTTCTACTCACACAAGGAAACCTCTATACTGTGGTAAAGAGGATCCCCGGTATCTTTAGTCCTCTTATTTTTCACATGAGCAGGAGCAACGACAAGAACATTCTTGTTGAAGCAGACCCTGAACCTGAAAGGACTCTGAAAAGGAAACTAAGAGAAGTTAAAATACAACAATCCAGAGACAACTTTACAGGAATTTTCGAAAAAGAAGAGGAGATGGCAGTCGAAAATAATAATGCAAGGAGGATGCTTGGTGACTTTACTGTACCTAATTCTAATTTACATGGAAGAAGCATCTCCATCCCTACCATTGGAGCAAACAATTTTGAGCTTAAGCCTCAACTAGTTTCTCTGATGCAACAAAACTGCAAGTTTCATGGACTTCCATCTGAAGATCCCTTTCAGTTCTTAACTGAATTCTTGCAGATATGTGATACTGTTAAGACTAATGGAGTAGATCCTGAAGTCTACAGGCTCATGCTTTTCCCTTTTGCTGTAAGAGACAGAGCTAGAACATGGTTGGACTCTCAACCCAAGGATAGCCTTAACTCTTGGGATAAGCTGGTCACGACTTTCTTAGCCAAGTTCTTTCCTCCTCAAAAGCTGAGTAAGCTTAGAGTGGATGTTCAAACATTCAGACAGAAAGAAGGTGAATCCCTCTATGAAGCTTGGGAGAGATACAAGCAACTGACCAAAAAGTGTCCTTCTGACATGCTTTCAGAATGGACCATCCTGGATATATTCTAAGCTAAGATGTCATTGGATACTTCTGCAGGTGGATCCATTCACCTAAAGAATGCCTGTAGAAGCTCAAGAACTCATTGACATGGTTGCTAATAACTAGTTCATGCACACTTCTGAGAGGAATCCTGTGAGTAATGGGACGCCTCAGAAGAAGGGAGTTCTTGAAATTGATACTCTTAATGCTATATTGGCTCAGAATAAAATATTGACTCAGCAAGTCAATATGATTTCTCAGAGTCTGAATGGAATGCAAGCTGCATCCAACAGTACTCAAGAGGCATCTTCTGAGAAAGAAGCTTATGATCCTGAGAACCCTGCAATAGCAGAGGTGAATTACATGGGTGAACCCTATGGAAACACCTATAATCCCTCATGGAGAAATCACCCAAATCTCTCATAGAAGGATCAACAAAAGCCTCAACAAGGCTTTAATAATGGTGGAAGAAACAGGTTTAGCAATAGTGTAAGACCCAGAACTTTTGAAATGTCTTATTATGATCAAGTCTCAAATCATATAGTTATTTATAACCTTAATTTCAGAAATTATTTTATTAAAGGTAATTAAGGCAAGTTTTGATTTATTAGATTTGAGATGAGTTATGATTATTATCCAATTTTATAGGATGTTTGGATTATTTTCTATATTTGAATTATAAAATTGGTAGTTGTGAAATAATAAGGATTTTTATATGGTTTGGATTAAATAATTAATATTTTAAATATTAATACTGCTACTTTGGAAAATAAATGATTTAATTATATTATTTCTAGTTATTGGATTTGGGCATTTTATTGAAAATAATTTGTAAAATTGATGAGCAAATAGTATTTTCTATGTACAAATAGTGTTGGATTTAATTTGGGTTTCAATTACTATATTATCCCTATTTTAAGTGAAATTACCAAAATGCCCCTAACCCTAATTTTTAAAAAAATGAAACCCTAACCCAGTGACCTATACCCGACCCGGTTCTCTTCACACACACAGCCGCAGCAGCAGACCCCTACCCCTTTCGTCCCTCTTTCCCCCAAAAACAGCAGCAAACATACAAAGCCCTCAAATGGAAACAGAACAGAGAGAGAGGGGCTGAGTTACGGATGAGGAGAGGAGAAGGAAAGCTCGCTGCGCCGCGCGCTGGGCTCCACCATTGCTGCCGCATCACCGCCAGAACCGCGCGAGGGACAGAGGGCAGCTCACTGCGTCGCGCCGCCTCCGCAGTCCATGCCGGCCTGGAACCACCGCTGACGCGTCCTGCTGAGTAGCCGTAGAAGCCTTCCTTGCCGATGCCATGAACTGCGAACAGAGGAGAGAGAGAGGTCGAAACGGAGAGCTAAGCGAGGAAGGGGGTGGTCGTGGGTCGCCGTTGTCGGGGCTTCCGTCATGTCCTGCCGCTCGCCGACGCCGACCGATGGAGGAAGTGCAGCGCCGGCGCGGGTCCATTACCGTTGAACTCGAAGGAGGAGGAAGGCCGCCCAGTCACACCGAGCAGGAGAGACAGAGTTGAGGCGAGCTGGGAGTCTGACCACCAGGCATAGCCAATGTTTGCGTCGCCGGCGTCGCCTCCATTGGAACTGCCGCGCCCAGACACGCCGCTGCTGTGCTCCTTGCCGCAGCGCCGCTGCCGTTGCTCACCTTTCGTAGTTGCAGCACCGCCACTGTTGAGGGGTCTGCCACCGGTCCGATCTGAGGGGGAGGAGATGCGATCGGAAGAGCAGGCAGGGAGCTATTGCCGCTGCTGCCAGCTCCTGGATGCCATTCAAGCCGCCGCTCCTGCCACCGTCGCCGGAGAAGTATGCCGGTAAGGGTTTTAATTTGCGGTTTTGGTCATTTTAGATCTTGAGAAGGTTTTAATGCTGCGCGATTTTTATAGTTGATCCACCAGAGATTCTGGCCGCCGCCGGAGCTGCTGTCGGGCCGGTTCAAAATCGCAGCTGCTTCGTGTTGAAATTCCGGTAAGAAATTATGTTTCGAAAGCCCTACGTTAGTGTCCCGTACGTGTATTAAAGCCCTTACGGTATTAATGTTCTTAGAGTTTAGTAACTGAGGTTGCTTGTTGTAATTTAGAGCTGTTTATGCTGCTGCGAAAATGTGTGGGGCTGTGCTTTGAAGCTGCCTTTGATTTCGAGTTGAGGTGAAAAGAACTTATGAGGCGTGTAGATTATGGATTTGCGTTTTGAGGTAGGGGCGCTTTCCAAAACTATACTTTATGTATTGGAATTATTACATATGGATACTGATGTGAGAAAATGTGTATTTGGTGATTGTATCGGCCTTATGTATTATTTGATTGTCTCGAAAGCTTATGAATGTTTGTTTGGCTGAATTGTTGTGCAGCTTTGTGAAATGTAATGTTTTAAAGTTGATTCTTTAAAGATTTGAAATATGAGTTTATTCCGTTGAGGATTGGTTTGAATTGAGTCAATTGTTTTGATGATGTGAAAGATAGAATACTCTTTGGAATTCAGCCTGGTTTGCTTTCACTGATTTGGTTTTGATAAATGATTTGTTGCTGAACCGATTCTTTAAAGCTTTGGAAATGAGTTAAATTGATTGATATTGAGTTGATTTCTGAAATAGTTTCCTTGAGATATGCCACTGAGGCAACTGTTGGATTTAGTTTGCTTTTGAATTGATTTCTGGTTTTGGGCTGTTAAAAAGGAATGAGAATCGGTTTAGTTGGGACCCGAACCGGGTGGCAAAAGTCCAAGTTTTAGGGGAGGTGCTGCCAAAATTTCTACAAAATTCTACTCTTGTTTGTAAAGTTATTTAAAAAGGGTTGGATTTGAGAAATTGCATTAATTGATTTATTAAGAGAATATTTATGTTTTCAAGCTTAATTTATTTAATGAACTTTATGCATTGAGTTCGGCTTATTTAGAAACGAACTATTTGTACAGTTTGAATCACTGAAGGAAAGAATGATGCTCTAATATTGATTTCAATATAAAAAGGAGCTTTTAGTGATTTTAAAGGAATTTAGACTTTTGATTGAGTAATCAAGTTTGAGGCATTTTGGAAGAGCTAGAAAAATGGGTTCCAAAAAGAAACCTGAAAGTGGTTTGATTCAAATGAACCGGTTCTGTTTCAAATGAGTTGATTTTTGGACCGGGTTGGAACTTGTGATTTTGTATGATCGGTTTCATAATAAATTCAGTTTTGTTTACTTGAACCGGGAATCTATGATTTTAAAAGTTTCAATGAATTTTAAGGAATTTATATAAGTTGACCTTCCCTAAAGACTTGGGACTCTGGCAAGAAACTTTTGTTATAAAATCCCATTGTTGGATGGGTGATTTTGAATGTTCCCAAAAAGAATCTTTAACTTTCCATGGTTTTGGAAGTTTTGGAAAGAGAATGCCGAGAGTGGCTTTGTTTTAAAAAGGGAACTCACTTTGAGTAAATTTGGCTTATGAGCCTGAGATGATTTGAGAAATGAGATCTTTAAAGCCAAGGCTAAAAAGAGTTGAAATTTGATTTCAAAGTGAAATGGCTTGAGAAAAGTGATTTATGGCTTAAATGCCGGTTTTATGAATTTGATGATGTTGAATGGTGGAAGTGTTGTTTTGTTGTGAGCCGGAATGGCCGTGTATGCTATTGAACTATGGCTGATTGCCGAATGAGTTGTGAGCCGTATGACTGATTATGAATTATGAACTTAAGCCGAAGGGCTGTATTTATTGATAAATTGGCTGGTTCTGAATTGAACCGTGAGCCGGATGGCTGAGATGGATGGTGATCCATGGTTGAGTATAAATGCATGTATGCAATTGAATGAATTGTGAACTTAAGCCGGATGGCTGAGATGAATGTTGTATGCGAGTATGCTTGTGTTTTCTCTCTGGTTGTAAGGGTGACAGGGCACCGATACCCTCTAATGGTGACAGGGCGCAGATACCCTCTAATGGCGACAGGGCGCAGATACCCTCTAATGATAATAAAGTGCAACAGAGAGACTGTGTCCGGGTTAGCTACCGGACACGTCGGGTTGGCTTGGTAACCGACAGATGATATCATCAGCCACTAGGGACAGGCATGCATCATATGCATTTGTGTGACATTGGTTGGGTGTGCATATTATACTTGGTTTGCCTATGTGATTAATTGCTAACTGTTCTACTTGTAATAACTGTTTGTTTGTGCTTGAACTTCCTATTTGTGTTTGCTACTGGGATTCTGTTGGACTGTGGTGATTGGTTGATTGTTGGATTGTTTGGGCCTAGGGCCGTGGTTGGAATGAGATGAACCGATGGTTGATTTCGGTTTTATGTTTCTGATTTGGAATAAAATATGAAAGCCTATTTTGTTTCAGTATAGATAAACCGTTTTGAAAGGCTTTTGAGTTTTTGAGAATTGAATGGTTCCTCTTTCAGAAAAGATTTCCGACTTTACTTCTATTGTAAACCGTTGTTTTTGAAAAGAGGCATAAGACGGTTATGAATCACTGGTGCGGTTATCTTCACGTATCCTATTACAGTAATTCCCAAAAACCCTCTACTGAGAACCCTTTCGAGGATGATGTTCTCACCCCCCCTACATTTTTCCCCTTTCAGGATATGGGCGCAGAAGTTACGAAGAGCTTATTTAATTGTTGTGATGCTCTGTATTGTTTTAGCTATGGTTTATTGTACCCTCGCCTTTATCTTGATATAATCTGTAAGAGGGATAGGAATTTTATTGGATTATGGTTGTAATATTACTTATATATATGTATGTATATATATGGATGTACTCTTTATGAGTTTTGTAAGTTGTATGGTATTTATGGATGTATGATATCGGATGAAAGTATTTTTGGATCGGTATTGCGATTTAAAGTTTTAAACAGGCTCATATTTTAGTATTAAATAATATAAAGTCGTCGTAATGTCCGAACTATCAGAGTCGCGCAGCCGGAAGTGTGAGCTTTGGTAGTTAGGGTGTTACAAATAGCAAGCCTTTTCCATCATCCACGCAGCAAAAGACAGAGAGTTCTGAGTAGAATCCATCTAGCTTAGCAAATTTAGTCTCTGATCTATCTAAGGCCACTGTGAGTTTCATGAATGAAACAAGGTCTTCCATTAGAAATTTGGAAGCACAAGTGGGCCAGCTGAGTAAAGGAATCACTAAAACCCCTCCTAGTACTCTCCCAAGCAATACAGAAGAAAACCCAAAAGGAGAGTGCAAGGCCATCGAATTAATCACCATGGCCGAACCTACAAGGGAGGGAGAGGACGTGAATCCCAGTGAGGAAGACCTCCTGGGACGTCCAGTGATCAACAAGGAGTTTCCCTCTGAGGAACCAAAGGAATCTGAGACTCATCTAGAGACCATAGAGATTCTATTGAACCTCCTTATGCCATTCATGAGCTCTGAAGAGTATTCTTCTTCTGAAGAGAATGAAGATGTTACTGAAGAGCAAGTTGCCAAGTTCCTTGGTGCAATCATGAAGCTGAATGCCAATTTATTTGGTAATGAGACTTGGGGAGATAAACCTCCCCTGTTCACCAATGAACTAAATGCATTGGATCAACTGAGATTATCTCAGAAGAAACAGGATCCTGGAAAGTTCCTAATACCTTGTACCATAGGCACCATGACCTTTGAGAAGGCTCTATGTGACCTTGCGTTAGGAATAAACCTTATGCCACTCTCTGTAATGGAGAAACTGGGAATCTTTGAGGTGCAAGCTGCTAAAATCTCATTAGAGATGGCAGACAACTCAAGAAAAGAGACTTATGGAAAAGTAGAGGACGTGTTAGTAAAGGTTGAAGGCCTTTACATTCCTGCTGATTTCATAATCCTGGATACTGGGAAGGATGAGGATGAATCCATCATTCTTGGAAGACCCTTCCTAGCCACAGCAAGAGCTGTGATTGATGTAGACAGAGGTGAACTAGTCCTTCAATTGAATAAGGACTCCCTTGTGTTTAAAACTCAAGGTCATCCTTCTGTAAACATGGAAAAGAGGCACAGTAAGCTTCTCTCAGTACAGAGTCAACTAAAGCCCACACAGTCAAACTCTAAGTTTGGTGTTGGGAGGCCTCAGCTAAACTCTAAGTTTGGTGTTGAACTCCCATATCCAAACTCTAAGTTTGGTGTTGGGAGTCTATAACATTGACCTGATCACCTGTGTGGCTCCATGAGAGCCCACTGTCAAGCTATTAACATTAAAGAAGCGCTTGTTGGGAGGCAAACTAATTTTTATTTATTTAATTTTATTTTTATTTTTATTGTTCTTTCATGTTTTATTAGGTTCATGATCATGTGGAGTCACAAAATAAATAGAAAAATCAAAAACAGAATAAAAAACAACAGAAGAAAAATCACACCCTGGAGGAAGGGCTTACTGGCGTTTAAACGCCAGTAAGGAGCATCTAGCTGGCGTTCAACGCCAGAACAGAGCATGGATCTGGCGTTGAACGCCCAAAACAAGCAGCATCCTGGCGTTCAGACGCCAGAAATGCACACTGAGGAAAGCTGGCGCTAAACGCCAGAAACATGCTGCATCTAGGCGCTGAACGCCCAGAACAAGCACCAATTCGGCGTTTAAATGCCAGAATTGCATGCAAAGGCATTTTACATGCCTAATTGGTGCAGGGATGCAAATCCTTGACACCTCAGGATCTGTGGACCCTACAGAATCATCTCAGCATCTGTGGACCCCATAGGATCCCCACCTACCTCCGCTCATATTCTTCCCTCTTCTCAACGTTCATCCTCTCTTCCCAATAAACATCCTTCCCCAAAAACCTTCACCAATTACCTCAATCTCTCTTCCTTATTACCCCTTCACCACTCACATCCATCCACTCTTCCCCATAAACCCCACCTACTTTCAAAAATTCAAAATCTCTTTCCCACCCAAGCCCACCCATATAGCCGAATACACACATCCCTCCATCTTCTCCATATCTTCTTCTTCTTCTACTATTCTTTCTTCTTTTGCTCGAGGGAGAGCAACATTCTAAGTTTGGTGTGGTAAAAGCATAGCTTTTTTTTTTATTTTTCCATAATCATTGATGGCACCTAAGGCCAGAGAAACCTTTAGAAAGAGGAAAGGGAAGACAAAAAGCTTCCACCTCCGAGTCATAGGAGATGGAGAGATTCATCTCAAGGGTCTATAGCTCAGTGGTAGAACATTTGACTGCAAATCAAGAGATCCCTGAGATACCTCAGGGGATACATTTTCCTCCACACAATTATTGGGAGCAACTAAGGGTGGAACATCAAGAGCACTCCATCATCCTTCATGAAATTAGAGAAGATCAAAGAACAATGAGGGAGGAGCAACAAAGACAAGGAAGAGATATAGAAGAGCTCAAGGACATCATTGGATCCTCAAGAAGGAAACGCTACCATCACTAAGGTGGACTCATTCCTTGTTCTTAAATTTTCTGTTTTTCGTTTTCTTGTCTTAAATGTTTATCTATGTTTGTGTCTTTATTACATAATCATTAGTGTCTAAGTGTCTATGCCTTAAAGTAGTGAATATGAATCCATCACCTCTCTTAAATGAAAAATGTTTTTAATTCAAAAGAACAAGAAGTACATGAGTTTCGAATTTATCCTTGAACTTAGTTCAATTATATTGATGTGGTGACAATACTTTTTGTTTTCTGAATGAATGCTTAAACAGTGCATATGTCTTTTGAAGTTGTTGTTTATGAATGTTAAATATGTTGGCTCTTAAAAGAATGATGATAAGGAGACATGTTATTTGATAATCTGAAAAATTATAAAAATGATTCTTGAAGCAAGAAAAAGCAGTGAATACAAAGCTTGCAGAAAAAAATGGCAAAAAAAATAGAAAAAGAAAAGCAAGCAGAAAAAGCCAAAATATCTTAAAACCAAAAGGCAAGAGCAAAAAGCCAATAACCCTTAAAACCAAAAGGCAAGGGTAAATAAAAAGGATCCCAAGGCTTTGAGCATCAGTGGATAGGAGGGCCTAAAGGAATAAAATCCTGGCCTAAGCGGCTAAACCAAGTTGTCCCTAACCATGTGCTTGTGGCGTGAAGGTGTCAAGTGAAAACTTGAGACTGAGCGGTTAAAGTCAAGGTCCAAAGAAAAAGAAGAGTGTGCTTAAGAACCCTGGATACCTTAATTGGGGACTTTAGCAAAGCTGAGTCACAATCTGAAAAGGTTCACCCAATTATGTGTCTGTGGCATTTATGTATCCGGTGGTAATACTGGAAAACAAAGTGCTTAGGGCCACGGCCAAGACTCATAAAGTAGCTGTGTTCAAGAATCAACATACTAAACTAGGAGAATCAATAACACTATATGAACTCTGAGTTCTTATAGATGCCAATCATTCTGAACCTCAATGGATAAAGTGAGATGCCAAAACTATTCAAGAGGCAAAAAGCTACAAGTCCTGCTCATCTGATTGGAGCTATGCTTCATTGATAGTTTGGAATTTATAGTATATTCTCTTTTTTTTATCCTATTTGATTTTTAGTTGCTTGGGGACAAGCAACAATTTAAGTTTGGTATTGTGATGAGCGGATAATTTATACGCTTTTTGGCATTGTTTTTAGTATGTTTTTAGTAGGATCTAGTTACTTTTAGGGATGTTTTTATTAGTTTTTATGTTAAATTCACATTTCTGGACTTTACTATGAGTTTGTATGTTTTTCTGTAATTTCAGGTATTTTCTGGCTGAAATTGAGGGACTTGAGCAAAAATCAGATTCAGAGGTTGAAGAAGGACTGCTGATGCTATTGGATTCTGACCTCCCTGCACTCAAAGGAGATTTTCTGGAGCTATAGAACTCTAAATGGCGCGCTTCCAATTGCGTTGGAAAGTAGACATCCAGGGCTTTCCATAAATATATAATAGTCCATACTTTGCCCGAGTTTAGATGACGCAAAAGGGCATTGAACGCCATTTCTACGCTACAGTCTGGTGTTAAACGCCAGAAACACGTCACGAACCAGAGTTGAACGCCAGAAACACGTTACAAACTGGCGTTCAACTCCAAGAATGACCTCTCCACGTGTAAACTTCAAGCTCAGCCCAAGCACACACCAAGTGGGCCCCGGAAGTGGATTTATGCATCAATTACTTACTTCTGTAAACCCTAGTAACTAGTTTAGTATAAATAGGACTTTTTACTATTGTATTAGACATCTTGGGACGTCTAGTTCTTAGAGCATGGGGGCTGGCCATTCGGCCATGCCTGAACCTTTCACTTATGTATTTTTCAACGGTAGAGTTTCTGCACTCCATAGATTAAGGTGTGGAACTCTGCTGTTCCTCATGATTTAATGCAAAGTACTACTGTTTTATATTCAATTCAACTTATTCCGCTTCTAAGATATCCATTCTCACCCAAGAACATGATGAATGTGATGATTATGTGACGTTCATCATCATTCTCACTTATGAACGCGTGCCTGACAAACACTTCCGTTCTACATGCAAACAAGCTAGAATGAGTATCTCTTAGATATCTAATACAGGGGACCGAGTCCGAGTTATTAGCGTCTTCGTGGTATAAGTTAGAACCCATGGATGGCCATTCCTGAGATCCGGAAAGTCTAAACCTTGTCTGTGGTATTTCGAGTAGGATCTGAGAAGGGATGACTGTGACGAACTTCAAACTCGCAAGTGCTGGGCGTAGTGACAGACGCAAAAGGAGGGTGAATCCTATTCCAGTATGATCGAGAACCTCTAGATGATTAGCCGTGCCGTGACAGAGCATTTGGACCTTTTTCACAAAGAGGATGGGATGTAGCCTTTGACAACGGTGATGCCCTATATAAAGCTTGCCATGGAAAGGAGTAAGACTGGTTGGATGAAGACAGCAGGAAAGCAGAGGTTCAGAGGAACGAAAGCATCTCTATACGCTTATCTGAAATTCTCACCAATGAATTACATAAGTATTTCTATCTTTATTTTCTGTTTATTTATTTTTATTATTATTATTCGAAAACTCCATAACCATTTGATATCCGCCTGACTGAGATTTACAAGGTGACCATAGCTTGCTTCATACCAACAATCTCCGTGGGATCGACCCTTACTCACGTAAGGTTTTATTACTTGGACGACCCAGTGCACTTGCTGGTTAGTTGTATCGAAGTTGTGACAAATTATGAATTAAGATTAGAGCACCAAGTTTTTGGAGCCATTACCAGGGATCACAATTTCGTGCACCAGCCTTCCTCCATTAAATGTGAATCCTCTAGCTTTTCTTCAGTTTCAGAACTTATGTGCTGTAGAGAGTCTTCAAGGGCTCGTTTATCAATAATTTCTTGGACTAAGGAGTCAATTAGATCAACCTTCATACAGCTTTTTGATTCACTTGCATGACTTTGAAGACATTGAAAATCATTTGTTCATCCTGCACTCTTAGTGTTAGCTCACCTTTTTGGATGTCTATGAGTGCTCGTCTGGTGGCTAAGAATGGTCTTCTTAAGATGATGAAAGCATCCTCATCCTCTTCCATATCAAGGATCACGAAATCAACAAGGAAGATGAAATTTTCGACTTTGATCAATGCGTTTTCCCACTATCACGTGTGAAAAATTTATTGATTGGTTAGCCAGTTACAAGGATATTCTTGTTGACTTCACTTCTTCAATGTGTAGCTTCTTCATCATAGAGAAGGACATCAAATTAATTCTTGTCCCTAAATCACAAAGAGCCTTTCCGATGGTGACATCCCTAATTATACAAGGGATTTGGAAACTTCCGGGGTCTTTCAGCTTCTGTGGTGGTTTTTTTTTAATAAGGACACTGTATTCCTTGGTAAGAATTACCGTTTCACCCTCATTGAAGATTCTTTTCTTGGACATCAGTTTCTTCATGAACTTAGTGTAAAGCGGCATTTGTTCTAAGACTTCCGTGAAGGGGTTGTTGATTTGCAGCTTCTTAAACACCTCTAAAAAATTTGGAGAATTGCTTCTCCTAATTATGCTTATGTAGCCTTTGGGGATATGAAATTCTAGGTTCATAAGCCTTCACATTCCTTGTTAACTATTCTTCCGCTCTTTAGGGAGATAACCTTGCATTCCTCTTCAGGGTACTATATCACTCGGAAAGGAATTTGTCGGCTTCTCTGTCAATTGCTTGGTAATTTGCCACAGTTGTACCTCTAGATTTCTGATGGAAGCTTCTTAGTTTTTGAAGTTTTCTCTTGTTTCTTGCATGAAGCTTTGGGTTTGTTGCACAAATGTGGCGGTAGATTGGGATAGTTTTTCTATGGCAAACTCAAGAGGTGATGGTTTTTGGGGATTGGCTTGCTGTTGGTATAGAACATTGAAGTTTCTTTATCCTTGATTTTTCCAACCAAAATTAGGGTGATTACTCCAGCCAGGATTGTAAGTTTTTTAGAATGGGTTATTTTCTGGCCTTAAAAAATGTCCCATGAAATTTACTTGCTCAGTGGATGAATGGACTTCCTTGCATTGTTCACACCCCTCACCTGGATGTGCCACTCTACACAAGTCACATATAGCTTGTGTTCCAATGGCTGAAACTTGCCTTTGTTTTAGTTATTTTGTGAGTGAGGAGATTTGTTGAGACATAATTCTATTTTGTACTAGGATTATATCCATTGTGTCCAATGTCATCACTCCCTTTTTTGTGGTTCTTTCGGATGAATACATGAATTTGTTGGCTGCTATTGTCTCGATCAACTCCAATGCTTCTTCAGGTGTCTTTCTATGTAATAAACCTTTGACTAATGAGTCGATCATGGTTCTTGAGACTTGAGAGACTCCATCATAAAAATTTTGGATCTATAGCCACTCGAGGAAGGCATGGTATGGGCACTTTCTCAACATCTCTTTGTATCTTTCTCAAGCTTCGTAGAGTGATTCACCCTCCATTTGGGAAAACGAATTTATGTCATTCCTCAATCGAGCCAACTTCTAGGGTGAAAAGTATTCAGTTAGAAATTTGTTAACTAAAACCTCCCATGATGTTATGCTACCCAGAGGTTGAGATTGGAGCCACTGCTTGGCTTTATCTCTCATAGAGAACGAAAATAACCGTAGCCGGATGGCTTCGGGACTAACTCCATTACTCTTTACTGTGTCATATAGCTGCATAAAATTAGGTACGTGGACATTAGGATGCTCTTGAGGGCTACCAATGAATTAGTCTTGCTGTACCAATTGGATTAGTGAGGGTTTTAGTTCAAAATTCTTCGCTTGAATGGTGGGCCTCATTATGCTACTTCCGTAGCTATCAATGGTGGGTGTGGTATAATCACCAAGGGTCCTTCTTACATTGTTGTTCTCATCTGCTATTCTCTCTACCTCTTCTCTCCTAGCCCTTGATTTCTTTCTTAATTGTGCAAGTGTCTTCTCTATTTCAGGATTGAAGAGTATGCAATATTCTCTCCCTTGCACGCACAAAAATAAAAAGAAATAAAATACACCATGTGGAATAAAGAAGAAAAGAAGAATCAAAAGAATAATAAAAGGAAAATAAAAAAGAAACCAAGATCTAATTTAGTGATTCAACCAAATGTATGTTGTCAATCTCAGTTAATCCTCTGCAACAGTGCCAAAAATTTGATGGCACTAATCTTGGAAAGTGCACCAAATCGCTTCAAGTAATACTACGATGAGTGGATATCGTTTCCACGCGAGGATTAAAGGATTGAAAAAGCACTTCTAATTGAATCTTCTAATTAGATTGGCCAAACCTTTGTAAGAGGAAGGATGTGAATCTTGAAAAAATAACAGTAAAGTAGAGTATTTGGTGTGAATGAATGAATGCTTATGAATTTGAAGAAAACAGTGAATGAGATATTAAGGTTTTGGAGATGTTCAATTTCTAGAAAAGGTAATGTTCATATTTATTTACTTTGATTCATGCGAGATAATTTCATGAAAAATCATATATAATCAAACTCCAATTTATTGGTAATTCAATTTCTTTTTATCTTATTTAATCGCTAATTCCTTAGTCAATTAATTAAGAAAAGAGATTAAGCACAATTCCGATTTAACGTCGTACAACTTTCAAAATACTATTTCTAATTAAGTTGAAAGATTATGAGAAAAAATTTCAAGTTAATTCCGATGTTAAATTTTTCAAAATAATAACAGAATCCACGGTAGAATTAGAATATTTCTTAATACTTCTAACCATTAAGATGAAGAACAAAACTCAGTTCTTGAAAAAGTATTAATGAATTAATCAAAATAAAAGAAACAATCATATTACCAATCCATGAAAATCAAACAGACCTCCTAACCTTAATAGAGAAAGTTCAGTGACTCATGATAAAAATAAACTAAAACCAATGAATTGAAGGAGAAGTATGAATGCTCTATCATCTTTTCTGTGAACCATCGTTCACTTATTTATATCCTAAATCCTATTCTAGAATTCAAATTCAAAAACTAAATTTAACCTTATCTTTGGAAAGATAAGATAACTAAAATAATAATTCAAATCCAAATTAAAGCTAAATCTTATCATTCCAGAAGAAGTTAACAATAACTAATCATTCCAATCTTGAATCTTTTGGAGAGCTTGGGCTGAATAAAAAACGTCTTGGGAGAGGATTTTGGGCTTGGCGCTAGGTTTTGCATATTAGCGCCAGATTTCAATGCATTTTTGGATCATTGGGAAGTGAAATGGTCTTCAAAGTTGGGCGCCCATCATTTTAGAGGCACCACCCTTCCAAGTTAGGCGCCAGCTGTCATTTTCTTGTTGAAGGCGCTAGGTTTCATTTTTGAGCAATGGGCTTTGAACTTCTGGGAGCTAGGCACGCATTTGGATGCTGGACTTGGTGAGTTGGGCTCTAGGCGCCCGTTTGGTAGATCCTGGGCATCTGGTGCCCCGCTTTTTTCGGAGTTCAATCTTGTGCCCTCTTTGTTTGCTTCACTTCTCCCTATTTTTTTAAAGAATAATCATAAATATACAATAATTCTAAACAACTCCAAAAATATGACTGGCCATGAAAAAATTCATTAAAATATAAGAATTTTGAATTTAAACCTTAGATAAACTATTTAAAACAATATGAGAAAATCACTAAAGATGCCAAGGCATCACTGGCCGACCAATTAATAAAGTTTCCAAATGGGATAGTGAAAAACGTATTGATCAAAGTCAAAAAGTTCATCTTCCCTACTAACTTGTGATCCTTGACATAGAAGAAGATGAGGATGCTTCTATGATCTTAAGAAGACCCTTCTTAGCTACTGGACAAGCACTCATAGACGTCCAAAAAGGTGAGCTAACACTAAGGGTGCATGTTGAACAAATAGTTTTCAGTATCTTCAAAACCATGCAAAACTCTAGTGAATCAGAAAGCTGTATAAGGGTTGATCTACTTGACTTCTTAGTCTAAGAAATTGTTAATAAAGGAGCTCTTGAGGACTTTCTATAGCACATGAGTTCTGAAACAGAAGAAGAGCTAGAGGATGCACATTTAATGGAGGAAGGCACTAGAAGAAGGTGTTGTGAAGCAACCCGACATCAAACCTAGCAGAACTATGCGTCAAGCTAGTGACGTTAAAAGAGTACTTTTTGGAAGACAACCTAACCACGCTCAGTATCCCTTCCTTCTCTTTTTCATTAAAGTATTTTGCTCTTTCCTCTCGTTGTGATTAAAGTCTTTTGCATGAAAGTATTTTTCTTTACTTTCTTCTCTTTTTTGTTTAAAAGATTTTTCTTCTTTTAGTTTTTTTTTGAAAAAAATAAAAGACAGAAAGGTGGCGCTCAGCTCCCAAAGAAGGCACCTAGCACCTTCGATGGAGTTTGAGGACTGGCACCCAGCGCCTAGTTTGGGTGCCCAGTGCTAAAGTTCAGTGCCTGGTGCTCAAGCCCATCTCCCAGACTCAAGTTCAACACCTTCAATGATTCCCTCCTCGCTTGCGGTGATTGATTATCTCCAATTACCTTTATTTAATCCGTATTCATAATTTTTCTTTATTTGATTGTTAATTTTAAGTAATAAGTTTTTCAAAAGGTTTACATGCATATTTACCTTTTGTTTTTACTTTACAATTACTACTATGAATCATTTGTCTTCCCAAAGTTCATCATCATGCATGCATGATACATCACATCATGCAACCACCTAGTATGCATGCCCATTACTCTTTTCAATCTCTGCTATGGTATAATTCACATGCATGCAAGCATGCAACCACACAATTTTTTAACTTTCAAAGTTTTTAATTTTGTTATCTAGCTTTTGTTTTACACAAATTCTCTCTACACACATGCATACCACACACACCATCATCTATTCTCAACCACACAATTCACACTTTACTACACTATAAATGCACATACACACTACACACATATCACATACACTTCATTCTTCACGTTCGTCTTCTTCTTTATTTCACTTCATATTTCATTCTCTCATCACTTATACATCCAAACTCTAAGTTTGGTGTTAAAAATATTTTGCATACTATGAGGTATTATATTAAGGAATCAATATGTCTTTGTTGAAAGAAAAAAAAGGAAAGGAACTGGTCACACCTTCATATGACACAAACTGATTCTGTTCCAAGTTTCATGAAGACCAATATAGCATGTGGACGGTGGATAAGACGGTCATCCCCGATGTAAGATTTGAGATGAAACCGAATGAATATTCAGATATTCAAGCCAAAATTTTACAGAGAAAGTGGAATATTCTGACCAATCCACCGAGAAGGATGGAGCTCACATTGGTCCAAGAATATTTTGCAAATGCTTGGATGACCCTAGAGGAAGAAACCCAAGAACCCGAAGATCCTAGCTTCATGTGCTATGTTCGAGGCCAGCCCATTGACTTTGAACCTTAGAATATCCTAAGGGTTCTTCGCTTCCCTCCTCAACCTCACTCCTCCAATTTCGATTACTATGATTATGAAGTAAGGATGAGGAGTGACAAAAGAGAATACGAGGTGTTCCACGATATATGTGTCCTGGGGCACAATTGAAGCTTGATCTCAAAGGAGCACCGAACTAATTAAAAAGGACGGAGCTCATCCTTGTTGCTAAAGAATGGATGAATTTTATCCAATACTCTATTAGCCCTACATCCAATCATTTTGAAGTAACAGTGGATAGAGCATTCCTAATCCACTCTATCATAATTGGAGAAGAAGTTAGAGTGGAGAATCTCATCCCTACGCACATACAAGCCATGGCTCAAAGTGCGGATGCAAGAGCAAAACTCAAATTTTCGGGTATCATCCACCATCTCTGCTAAGCTGTTGGGGTGTTCATTGAATAAGACACCCTATTAAACTTGCAAGGCCAATCTTCGTTGATGTAATGGAAATATCATCAAGAAGGTACCATAGAGAAGTCCAAGGAAATGAGCCTCAACAGCATCCTCCTCCACCTCCCGCACTTGAGCCTCAAGCGGGAACTAGTCAACCTCAAGCTCAAGAAGTTGACGTGCAACAGTTCTATCGAGAATTTCAACAATTTCAGTTGGACATAACTGAAAGATTGAAATATCTCTATGTCTTTGCCCACAGGATACACCCACTGCAATTTTTTCCATTTGAAATGATGGATCAAATATGGAAACACAATAGGAAAGAGCAGGAAGCTCAGAGGCAATGGCGGTAAGCACTAGAAAGGCAAAGAATGTGGCGTACTAAAAGCTCGGAGGTGGAAGTAGAGATGGAAGACGAGGACGATGGTAATGATGATACAGAGTGAAATTTGGTAATTTTTTTTTGTGGTTAGTTATTTTCTTTTTTTTCTTTTTTTTCTTTTTTTTTTCTTTTTTTGCATCATGTTTTCTATTTTCTTTATGAATCTTAATTGCTTAAAAAAAAAATACTAATTTGCTTGTTCTTCCAGTGAATTGCTTATGTAAAAAGAGAGTTTCTGAATGAAAGAAATCGATGAATAAAAAGAATTAAAATAAAAGTTGGAGACTCGTAAAAGTATGTGATTACATTAATAATTGACCCAAGATATAGAGAATCTTATGGAAAAAGATATAGAATCTTTAAAAATAAAAATCTAGAAAAGTATTATGAGAATCCAAGGTCCAAATCATGAAGTAGTGATTTTTCACCAAAAAAAGGAGGTAGATCAAAAACAGAAGAACAATAAGGCTCTAAGCACCAATGATTAGAGTTCATTTATGTGCTTGTGATGCTTTTGTGTTAAGGAGAGACTTGGAATGAGTAAATCTGAGGGGTGCCTCATCACCTGATAACTTGATCCAAATAGCTCGGATGGATTAAAAGCCTATATTAAGAGTTGTCTTGAGATAAAGCATTTAAAGTTCAAGGAGGGCCGGGTACCTATGTTTTGATGAATGAAAAGATTTTCTAGTTATGTGCTTGTGGTATTGATTGTGTCGAAGAGAGGCTTGGTGATTAGATCCGAGGGGTGCTTTATCACCTGATAACTTGAACCAACTGGTTTGGAATTATCAATTGAAAACCTATATTAATAGTTTGCTTAAGACAAAACACTTAGAGTATCTTAAGCATCCTCCCCTGTTAAAAAAATTGTTAAAACTCTTTGAAAAGTAAGTTGCTTTCAAGGTTATAAAATTATAAAAGGATTCTCATAATATAATCTGGATTTGAGTTTTTGAATATTATTAATTCTTAAGTATGTAAAATTCATCAAGATAAGAAAAGTCCACACGTGATAATAAGGATTATTATGAACCCCACTTTCTATTTTAAATATCCGACTTGGACTTGAATTGATAAACTCTTTAATTCTTATCACTAAGATCATCTATGTTTATTCTTCTTTTTGCTTCAGGACAAGCAAAGTTTTAAGTTTGATGTTGTGATACCTTGGCATCTCTAGTGATTTTTCATATATTTTTAAGTAGTTTTCTTATGTTTAATTTGAAGTTCTTATATTTTTAATGAACTTTTTATGGCTAATCATATATTTGGAGTTGTTTAAAAATTATTGTGCATCCAGGATTAGTTTTTAAAGTAATTAGGATAAGAGAAGAAAATAAGGAAGGAACAATATTGAGCTCTCAGGAAACGGGCACTGGACGCCCAAGAATTACCAAAGAAGGTGCCCAGCACCCAAATTCACAAGTACAATGCCCAAGGAAGCAACGCCCAACGCCTTCGATGGAAATGGAAAGCTCAAGCTTGGTGCCAAGAGTGGGTGTCCATCTTCAGAGGATCTTCGACATACTGGGTGCCTTCAAGTGATTTTGTCACACCCAGAGGTCCAAAATACATCCAAGTCTGGCGCTAATGTCCCAAGTCCAGCTCCAGGCCCATGATCCTCTTCTACGAAGTTCCAATTCAACCCAAAGATTCAAGATTTGAATGATTAGTTATTATTAACTTCTTTTAGAAGATAAGATTCGGTTTTAGTTTAGATTTGAATTGTTGTTTTAACTATCTTATCTTTAAAAAGATAAGATTATATTTAGTTTGAATTTGAATTCTATGATAGGACTTAGGATATAAATAAGGAAGAGATGATTCACGAGAAAGATCATCTAGCATCCAGCATCTCATTCATTAGTTTTTATTTTTCTATTCATCATGAGTAACTAACTCTCTTTTGTTAAGGGTTAGGAGCTCTGTTTATTTTTCATGGATTGGTAATGTGATTGTTTATTTTATTTTGATTAATATATTGATACTTTTTCAAGAATTGAGTTTCGTTCTTTATCTTAATGGTTAGAAGTATTGGAAAATATTCTAATTCTATATTGAATTATGTTATTACTTTAGGAAATTTAATATCGGGATTAGCTTGAAACTCTTTTTCATAATTTTTCAACTTGATTAGGAATAGAATTTTGAAAGTTGTGCGACGTTAAATTGGGATTGTTCTTAACCTCTTTCTCTTAATTAATTGACCAATGAATTGGTGATTAGATAAGTTAAAGAGGAATTGAATTCATGAGGATTTCCGTTCTGAAAGTTAAATATCTCCGAAGCCTTTAACATTTTTATTTACTGTTTATTTCTCTATCTTCGTAAGCATTCATTCACACCAAATAGTCTATTTTACTGTTCTTTATTATTTCAAGATTCACATCTTTCCTCTTACAAAAGTTTGGCCGATCTAATTAGAAGATTTAATTAGAAGTCGCTTGCTCAATTCTTTAATCTTTGTGAGAATAATATCTACTCACCGTGCTATTACTTGAAGGATTTGATGCACTTGCCAAGATTAGTGCCATCAAATTTTTGGCGCATCACATACTAATCATTTTACTACTTTTCTTTTGGCATATATAAATGACATAGTTGTCAGAGGAAAAAAATTGACAAGCTTATATCAGATCTTAATCAAATTTTCTCTTTAAAAAATCTTGCTAAGCTTAGTTATTTTCTTGGTCTAAAATTTTTATATTTGGCAGATGATTCAATTCTAGCCTCTTAACAAAAATATATTAAAGAGTTATTGTCAAAAGGTAAAAAAGGATACAGCAAGCCCCATGATGCCCACTCCTATAGTGTTAAGTTTGAAGTTGACATCTAATTGTAGGGTTGAGCACTTTGATAATCCCAAACATTACAGAGAAATTATGATAGCACTTCAATATCTTACCACTTTTAGACCTGATCTTACCTTTTCTATAAAGAAGGTCTTTCAAGTTATGCACTCTCCTATAAGTGACCATTGGAAGGCAATAAACATATTCTAAGATATGTCACAGGTATAGTTACAGCAGACATTCAATTTCAAAAATGTACTAATCTTAGACTTGTTGTTTTTACAGATTCTAACTGGGCAGAAAATTTAAAAGATAGAAAATTTATTTCTGACTATTTTGTGTATCTTGAGAATAATTTGGTGTCATAGAAGAGCAATAAACAAGCCAAGGTAAGTAGGACTAGCACTGAAGCTGAGAATAGAAGTATGACTGTTGCATAGTCTAAATTATTCTCAATTCAACAGCTTCTTAAAAAATTGAGTCAAATAAGTGATTCTGTAACAAACCAGGAGAGACCAAATCGGAATTTAACTCCTTTTAAATTTACTTATAGAAGGAGGGAAAAACACGTAACTGATTGAAATTTCAAATTATTGTTACTCCACATGTTTAAGGAAGTAGTTAGGATATGGATATTATAAATAAGAAAGCTGAAAAGCTTTTAGGCAGGGAATAAGTGGAGTGACTATTTAGTGGAGAGTTTGGCCTCTCGAATGCCAAGTGAATCTTCTTTCATTACTCATTCTTCTTCCTTATTTTCTAAATAATATTTCCTTGAGAGTATCACCTTGATACCTCAACCTTTCTCTATCCTATCTTCTACCTCTCACCTCCTATTACTCTAATTGCTAATTATCTGCTACTGTACCTCTTGATATTCTGGAGTTAGTAAGGAAACCCTTAACAATTGGTATCAGACACTGATCTGGGATTAGTACCCATAGATGGTCTCTACTCGCACCACCGCTGCCATGGAAGAACGCGTGGATGGTTTGAAAAAATAGGTCGCTGAACAAACCCAATTATTGGAAACAATGATGAAACGAATGGAAGAACTGGTGCTACGTTCACAGCAACCAACACCCGAAGCCGAAGGTGGACACTCACACAACGATGATCCTGGAGGCGGACGTCGATGACATCCCATTCCAAACAGGGGCGACAGCAATCGCTCTGTGGACATCCCTTCCTTTGATGGGTCGGACCCGAGCGGATGGCTAGTGCAAATGGATCGCTATTTTCGCATCTCAGAAACTCCGGTGGGGGACAAGCTTGAATACGCGGTGCTAGCACTTCATGGAGAAGCTTTGACGTAGTTCGAATGATGGGAATCCCAATCTACTTTTCACACGTAGATCCGCTTCAAACAAGACTTGCTTAAGCGCTTTGAACCTGGCGCGGTGGCCAACCCACTAGCTCCATTACTACGGGTGAAGCAAACAGGTTCAGTGATGGCATACCGCCGCGATTTCGAACTAGCGGCACGCTCTCACCGACAATTGGGAGGTGACACCTTATTGTGCATGTTTCATGAAGGCCTCAAATCAACCATCAAATCGGAGTTGAAAGTGGAGGATTTTGAGAACCTCCAGGAGTTAATGGATCGAGCAATGGTTATTGAAGCCAGGAATTTAGCATGGGAAGCAGAAGGAATGCACCCAAGGGGTAGAAAGCAAGATGCATCATCACGTTCAGGGTGGAGGGTTTCTAAAACCTCTAATTGGGCCAGGCCCAATACTCACTCTCCTCCGGTAGACCAGAGTAAGCCTCCCATTGTTACTACTTCCAAATCAGACTCAAAGAATGACACTGGCCCCTCTATTGCTTCAAATTCTAGTGGATCCAAGCCTACTTCATGTTGGATTTCCCATGAAGAATGGAGTGAGCGACAACGGCGAGGACTATGTTTTCGATGTGGTGACAAGTGGAATTCTAGTCACACATGCGAATTCCGCCACCAACAGCTGATCCTTTTGGGTGAGGATGATGACGAACCACAAGACCTTGAGGCAGCTCCTCCCATGGTAGAACCTGATATAGCTCTTCACACACTGTCTCTGCACCTCTCATCCCTTAGCTACTTGGTCTCACATCCCATCAAACTCTGAAAGTGCGTGGGGTCATCAATGGTAGGGAGGTGGTTATTTTGGTCGACCCAGGTGCTGAGGCTAATTTCATTTCCTCTACTCTAGTCTCCACTTTGGGTTTACCACTGATGTGCCTACCTCCATTCCATATCGAGGTGGGTAATGGCGCGATTGAGCAAGGGTTAGGTGGATGCGAGAACGTCAAAATTCTGGTGCAAGGAATTTCCATCATTGCAAACTTTTTGGTTATGGACTTAGGACGATCCGAAGTAGTTTTGGGTGCTGGTTGGGTCGCCAGTCTTGGGAAATTGAAGGCAACTACAACACTTTATCGCTTAGCTAGGTACAAGATGGTTCGAAGGTTACATTACAGGGTGATCCAACCTTGGGAAGGACTCATGCCAGTAGTAAGATGACTCTACAACCCCTGCAAAATGCTGAAGAGGGATTTTTTGTTACTCCGTTATTCTGCCCTGATGCCGATCAAGATTCTGTCACCATCTCTTCCGAGACCACTGAACTCTTGAGCCAATTCGATTATCTGTTCCAGTCCTCATCTGGTCTTCCTCCTCAGAGATCACATGACCATGCCATAGTATTAAAAGAGAATTCAAATATTCCCAACATACGCCCTTATCGGTATCCTCACTATCAGAAGGAGGAAATGGAGAAGATAATTGAGGAAATGCTTCAAATAGGAATTATCAGACCTAGTACTAGCCCATTCTCTAGTCCAGTAATTCTTGTGAAGAAAAAGGATGGAGGATGGCGATTTTGTGTTGATTATCGGGCGCTCAACAAAATCACCGTTCCGGACAAATTTTCGATTCCTATAATCGAAGAGTTGTTGGATGAATTGGAGGGGGCTGCGGTTTTCTCCAAACTCGATTTGAAATCGGGATACCATCAGATCCGGATGAAAGAGGAAGATATCCACAAGACCACTTTTCGCACGCACGAGGGTCATTACGAATTCCTAGTAATGCTATTTGGGCTTTCCAACGCACCATCTACTTTTCAGGCACTAATGAACAATATCCTCAAACCCTTTCTGCGCAAGTTTACATTGGTTTTTTTTTTATGACATCCTAATTTACAGCAAGGATGTGGACAGCCATCGCGAACATCTGCTGCAAGTGTTGGAACTGTTACGACAAAATCAATTGTTGGTCAACAAAAAGAAATGTTGCTTTGAAAGATCTTGCATTGAGTATTTGGGCCATATCATATCATATCATCAAAGGGTGTGGCAGCCGATCCCAAAAAACTCCAGGTTATGTTAGATTGGCCGCGACCTAAGGACCTTAAAGGTTTACGTGGTTTTCTTGGCCTCACAGGATATTGTCGAAGATTCGTCAAAGGATATGGTGGCATTGCATGGCCACTGACCCAGCTACTAAAGAAAGACTGTTTCCATTGGACTGATGAGGCGGAAGGTGCATTTCAACAGCTTAAACAAGTAATGGTTTCAGTACCTGTGTTGGCAGTCCCATGCTTCTCCAAACCTTTCCAGATTGAGACAGATGCATCGGGAAAGGGAGTTGGTGCAGTTCTGATGTAAGAAGGGCGCCCCATTGCCTTCATGAGCCAAAAACTTTCTACAACAGCTCAAAACAAATCTGTGTATGAAAGAGAATTAATGGCTATTGTGTTGGCCATCCAAAAATGGAGGCACTATCTTCTCGGACAGCATTTCACGGTATTCACAGACCAAAAATCTTTAAAATACCTCCTTGACCAGAAAGTTGCAGATGAAGGGCAGCAAAAATGGTTATCCAAGCTATTGGGGTATAATTTTGACATTCGATACAAGGCAGGGAATGAAAACCGAGTTGCGGATGCTCTTTCACGGAAATTCCACTTCTCATCTCTTTCTTTTCCCATAGCTGCTGAATGGGGGGAACTAGAGACCGAGGTTTTGGAAGATGATAAGTTAAAGACCATTATGCAGAAGCTGTTACAAGGAGATGAGACAGTGTCTGGATTTGAATTAATCAATGGCAAGTTAAGGTATAAAGGGCGGTTGGTGATTGCCAAGACCTCCAAATGGATCCCTAAGCTTTTGATGGAGTTTCACAGCTCCAAATTGGCGGGCCATTCTGGGTTTTTTAGAACCTACAAGAGAATTTCCTCCATTCTCTATTGGGAAGGTATGAAGTCGGATGTGATGGAATTCGTAAAAAATTGTGAAGTATGTCAGAAAAATAAACATTCAACCCTTCAACCGGCAGGCCTACTTCAACCTCTTCCCATACCCACAAACGTATGGGCTGACATTTCTATGGACTTCATCGGAGGGTTACCACGGTCCAAAGGGATGGACACAATTTTGGTAGTGGTTGATCGACTCTCCAAATATGCTCATTTCTACCCGCTTGCACATCCCTTCTCAGCGAAAGACATTGCTCTCTTGTTCATTAAGGAGGTTGTTCGCCTCCATGGGTTTCCATCCTCCATTGTCTCTGACCGTGACAAAATATTCATGAGTGCCTTTTGGTCTGAAGTTTTCAAACAGGCTGGAACCTCCTTGAAGATGTCTTCTGTATATCATCCACAGACCGATGGCCAAACGGAGCCTGTTAACAAGTGCTTAGAGACTTATCTTCGCTGCCTCACAGGCTCTAAGCCAAAACAGTGGTCCACTTGGCTGCCTTGGGCCGAGTTCTGGTATAATACTACTTATCACGGGTCCATTCGCATGACCCCTTTTCGAGCTTTAAACGGGAGGGAGCCGCCTCCATTGTTAAGAGGGGGGCTAGAATCTACAGTAGAGGAAGTTAGACTACTAATGGAAGACCACAATCAGATGCTCGATGAGTTACAATTTCAGTTGAATAGAGCCCAGAATCGCATGAAGCAAGCTGCTGATAAAAAGAGGAGAGATGTTACTTTTGAAGTAGGAGACTTCGTGTTTTTGAAGATCCACCCATACAGGATGCGGTCTCTTGCCACCAGACCAAATTAGAAGCTCGGCGCCAGATTTTATGGTCCATATGAAGTATTAGAGAAAATTGGTGCGGCGGCTTATAAACTTCGGTTAACACCCTCTGTAAAGATACATCCTATTTTTCATGTTTCACTACTTAAGAAGAGTTTGGAATCTTCCGTGGAACCCCAAAGCCTGCCGGAGGCTCTCACTGAGGAAGGAGAACTACTAGTGGAACCTGAACAAGTTCTGGACAGCCGTATGAGCAACTAAGGACACCTGGAAGTGCTAATCAAGTGGCAGCATCTCCCCGAATTTGAAAGTACATGGGAGCGGGCCGACAAACTGCAGTTGGCCTTTTGGTGCACGAATTGTGAATCACACTTTTCACAACTCGTACCACTAACCAGCAAGTGCACTGGGTCGTCCAAGTAATACCTTACGTGAGTAAGGGTCGAATCCCACGGAGATTGTTGGTTTGAAGCAATCTATGGTTATCTTGTAAATCTTAGTCAGGAAGTCAATTATGTTTATCAGTTGAATTGTGAATAACCAAGAGAGCATAAATTAAAGGTTACTTGTTGTGCAGTGATGGAGAATATGTTGGAGTTTTGGAGATGCTTTGTTTTCTGAATCTCTGCTTTCCTCTGTCTTCTGATTCACGCACGCACGTCCTCCTATGGCAAGCTGTGTGTTGGTGGATCACCGTTGTCAATGGCTACCTTCCATCCTTCCAGTGAAAACTACGCTCACGCGCTCTGTCACAGCACGGCTAATCACCGGTTGGTTCTCGATCCGGTTGGAATAGGATTTACTATCCTTTTGCGTCTGTCACTAACGCCCAGCCTTCAGAAGTTTGAAGCTCGTCACAGTCATTCAATCCTTGAATCCTACTTGGAATACCACAGATAAGGTTTAGACTTTCCGGATTCTCATGAATGCTGCCATCAGTTCTAGCTTATACCACGGAGATTCTGATTAAGGAATCTAAGAGATACTCATTCAATCGTATATAGAACGGAGGTGGTTGTCAGGCACACGTTCATGATTTGAGGAAGGTGATGAGTGTCACAACTCATCACCTCCATCACAGTTAGGCGCGAATGAACATCTTAGATAGGAACAAGCGTGTTTGAATGGAAAACAGAAATACTTGCATTAATTCATCGAGACACAGCAGAGCTCCTCACCCCCAACAATGGGGTTTAGAGACTCATGCCGTCAGAGAATACAAAGTTTAGATCTAGAATGTCATGAGATACAAAATAAGTCTCTAAAAGTTGTTTAAATACTAAACTAGTAGCCTAGGTTTACAAAAATTGGATAAATTATGATGGATGATGCAGAAATTCACTTCTGGGGCCCACTTCTGTGTGCTGGGGCCCACTTGGTGTGTGCTGGGGCTGAGACTTAAGAAATTCACGTGCAGAGGCCATTTGTGGAGTTGAACGCCAGTTTTTGTGCCAGTTTGGGCGTTCAACTCCAGTTTTTGATCCTTTTCTGGCGCTGGACGCCAGAATTGGGCAGAGGACTGGCGTTGAACGCCAGTTTACGTCATCTATTCTTGTGCAAAGTATGGACTATTATATAATTCTGGAAAGCCCTGGATGTCTACTTTCCAACGCAATTGGAAGCACGCCATTTCGAGTTCTGTAGCTTCAGAAAATCCACTTTGAGTGCAGGGAGGTCAGAATCCAACAGCATCAGCAGTCCTTTTTCAGCCTGAATCAGATTTTTGCTCAGCTCCTTCAATTTCAGCCAGAAAAATACCTGAAATTACAGAAAAACACACAACTCATAGTAAAGTCCAGAAATATGAATTTTTCCTAAAAACTAATAGAAATAGACTAAAAACTAACTAAAACATACTCAAAACTATATGAAATTATCCCCAAAAAGCGTATAAAATATCCGCTCATCACAACACCAAACTTAAACTGTTGCTTGTCCTCAAGCAACTAGACAAATAAAATAGAAGACTAATAGGTTGAGAAGCAATAATATCTCGGAGTTTTTGATTGAAGCTCAGATCCTAATTAGATGAGCGGGACTAGTAGCTTTTTGCTTCTAAACAGTTTTGGCATCTCACTTTATCCATTGAAGCTCAGAGTGATTGGCATCTATAGGAACTCAGAATTCAGATAGTGTTATTGATTCTCTTAGTTCAGTGTGATGATTCTTGAACACAGCTTCTTTATGAGTCTTGGCCGTGGCCCTAAGCACTTTGTTTTCCAGTATTACTACCGGATACATAAATGCCACAGACACATAACTGGGTGAACCTTTTCAGATTGTGACTCAGCTTTGCTCAAGTCCCCAGTTAGAGGTGTCCAGGGTTCTTAAGCACACTCTTCTTTTTGCTTGGACCTTGACTTTAACCGCTCAGTCTCAAGTTTTCACTTGACACCTTCACGCCACAAGCACATGGTTAGGGACAGCTTGGTTTAGCCGCTTAGGCCATGATTTTGTTCCTTCGTGGCCCTCCTATCCACTGATGCTCAAAGCCTTGGGATCCTTTTCATTACCCTTGCCTTTTGGTTTTAAGGGCTATTGGCTCTTTGCTCTTGCCTCTTGGTTTTAAGAGCTTTTGGCTTTTTCTGCTTGCTTTTTCTTTTTCTTTCTATAATTTTTTTTTTTTGCTTTTTTTTTCCTGCAAGCTTTGTTCTTTGCTGCTTTTTCTTGCTTCAAGAATCATTTTTATGATTTTTCAGATTATCAATAACATGTCTCATGTTCATCATTCTTTCAAGAGCCAACATATTTAACAGTCTTAAGCAACAAATTCAAAACACATATGCACTGTTCAAGCATTCATTCAGAAGACAGAAAGCATTGCCACCACATTTAACTAATTAGAATTTCTCTTATTAAAACTCGAAATTTTATTGCCTCTTATTCAAAAGATCTACTACTTTATTCATGTTTGCTGATGATGAGAAAAATAAACTATAGCTTAATTGGGAATAAAATCAAAATAGACACTAATTACTACTAATGATCATGTAATGAAGACACAAACATAGATAAGCACTTAACATAGAGAAAACGAAAAACAGAGAAAGTAAGAACAAGGAACGAGTCCACCTTAGTGATGATGGCATTTCCTTCTTGAGGAACCAATGATGTTCTTGAGCTCTTTTATGTCTCTTCCTTGCCTTTGTGGTTTGATTCCTAGTGATTTTTTTGTATTTCTATCCTCAGTTGCTTCCAATAATTATGTGGAGGGAAGTGCATCCCCTGAGGTATCTCAGGGATCTCTTGATTTGCAGCCACATGTTCTACCACTGAGCTATAGATCCTTCACATAATTGTTTTACCACACCAAACTTAGAATGTTGCTCGCCCTCGAGCAAAAGAAGAGGGAAGGTGGGGATCCTGTGGGGTCCACAGATCTTGAAATGATCCTGTGAGGTTCACAGATCTTGAGGTGTCAAGGCGTTTACATCCCTGCACCAATTTGGGCATGCAAAATGCCCTTGCACACAACTCTGGGCGTTCAGCGCCAGGCTGGTGCCCATTTTGGGCGTTCAACGCCCATTTACTAGCCATTTCTGGCGTTGAACGCCAGAACCATGCTTGTTCTGGGCGTTCAGCGCCAGGATGTTGCCCATTTTGGGCGTTCAGCGCCAGAACCATGCTCTGTTCTGGCGTTGAACGCCAGACAGGTGCTTCCTCCAGGGTGTGATTTTTCTTCTGCTGTTTTTGATTCCGTTTTCAATTTTTAATATTTATTTTGTGACTCCACATGATCATGAACCTAATAAAACATGAAAAATCATGAGAATAAATAAAAATTGGGTTGCCTCCCAACAAGCGCTTCTTTAATGTCCTTAGCTGGACTTTGCTGAGCTTTTAATCTAGCTTCAGCCTTGAGCATTCTTGCTCAATGTTGCCTTCAAGATAATGCTTGATTCTCTGTCCATTGACAATGAACTTCTTATCAGAATCAATATCTTGTAGCTCCACATAACCATATGGTGATACACTTGTAATCACGTATGGTCCCCTCCACCGGGATTTTAGTTTCCCGGGGAATAGCCTGAGTCTAGAGTTAAACAACAGAACCTTCTGTCCTGGTTCAAAGATTTTAGATGACAGCTTTCTGTCATGCCACTTTTTTTATTTTTCTTTATATAGCTTGGCATTTTCGAAAGCTGTGAATCTGAACTCCTCTAGCTCATTTAGCTGGAGCAATCTTTTTTCTCCTGCTAATTTGGCATCAAAGTTTAGGAATCTGGTTGCCCAGTAGGCCTTATGTTCCAGTTCCACGGGCAGGTGGCATGCCTTACCATACACGAGTTGGTATGGAGAGGTCCCTATAGGGGTCTTGAATGCTGTTCTGTAAGCCCACAGAGCATCATCCAAGCTCCTTGCCCAATCCTTTCTACGGGTATTTACTGTCCGTTCCAGGATTCTCTTTAATTCTCTGTTAGAGACTTCAGCTTGCCCATTGGTTTGTGGATGATATGGTGTGGCCACTTTGTGGCGAATTCCATACCGAACCATGGCAGAGTAAAGCTGTTTATTGCAGAAGTGAGTGCCCCCATCACTGATTAACACTCTAGGGACACCAAACCTGCTAAAGATATGTTTCTGGAGGAACTTCAGCACTGTTTTAGTATCATTGGTGGGTGTGGCAATAGCCTCAACCCATTTTGATACATAGTCAACTGCCACCAGAATATAAGTGTTTGAATATGATGGTGGAAAAGGTCCCATGAAGTCAATTCCCCATACGTCAAACAACTCAATTTCCAAGATTCCTTGTTGAGGCATGGCGTAACCATGAGGCAGATTACCAGCTCTTTGGCAACTGTCACAATTACGTACAAACACTCGGGAATCTTTATTGAGTGTGGGCCAATAGAAGCCACATTGGAGGACCTTGGTGGCTGTTCGCTCACCTCCGAAATGGCCTCCATATTGAGATCCGTGGCAATGCCATAGGATTCTCTGTGCTTCCTCTCTGGGGACACACCTACGGATAATTCTGTCTGCACATCTCTTAAAGAGATAGGGTTCATCCCACAAGTAGTACTTTGCATCAGTGACTAATTTCTTCTTTTGTATTCTATTGTACTCCTTGGGTATGAACCATGCAGCTTTATAGTTTGCAATATCGGCAAACCATGGTGCTTCCTGAATGGCAAATAGATGCTCATCAGGGAACGTCTCAGAGATCTCAAGAAAGGGGAGGGACGTCCCTTCCACTGGCTCTATCCGGGACAGATGATCAGCCACTTGGTTCTCTGTCCCTTTTCTGTCTCTTATTTCTATATCAAACTCTTGCAGAAGCAATACCCATCTGATGAGCCTGGGTTTTGAATCCTGCTTTGTGAGTAGATATTTAAGAGCAGCATGGTCAGTATACACAATCACTTTTGATCCTACTAATTATGATCTGAACTTGTCAATGGCGTAAACCACTGCAAGTAGTTCTTTTTCTGTGGTTGTGTAATTTTACTGGGCATCATTTAGAACGCGACTGGCATAATAAATGACATGCAGAAGCTTGTCATGCCTCTGTCCCAATACTGCACCAATGGCATGATCACTGGCATCACACATTAACTCAAATGGCAATGTCCAGTCTGGTGCAGAAATGACTGGTGCTGTGACCAGCTTAGCTTTCAGCGTTTCAAACGCCTGCAGGCATGCTGTGTCAAACACAAATGGCGTGTCAGCAGCTAGCAGATTGCTTAGAGGTTTTGCGGTTTTTGAAAAATCCTTTATAAACCTCCTATAGAATCCTGCATGCACCAGAAAGCTTCTGATTGCCTTAACATTGGCAGGTGGTGGTAATTTTTCAATTACCTCTATTTTTGCTTGATCCACCTCTATTCCCTTGTTTGAGATTTTATGCCCAAGAACAATTCCTTCAGTCACCATGAAGTGACACTTTTCCCAGTTTAAAACTAGGTTGGTTTCTTGGCATCTTTTCAGAACAAGTTTCAGGTGATCAAGACAGGAGCTGAATGAGTCTCCATATACTGAGAAGTCATCCATGAAGACTTCCAGAAATTTTTCCACCATATCAGAGAAAATAGAGAGCATGCATCTCTGGAAGGTTGCAGGCGCATTACATAGCCCAAATGGCATCCTTCTATAAGCAAACACTCCAGATGGGCATGTGAATGCTGTTTTCTCTTGATCCTGGGGATCCACTGCAATCTGGTTATAGCCTGAATAGCCATCCAAAAAGCAGTAATAATCATGACCTGCTAGTCTCTCTAGCATCTGGTCTATGAATGGTAAAGGAAAATGATCCTTTCTGGTGGCTGTATTGAGCCTTCTGTAGTCAATACACATGCGCCACCCTGTAACTGTTCTTGTGGGAACCAGTTCATTTTTTTCATTATGAATCACTGTCATGCCTCCCTTTTTTGGGACGACTTGAACAGGGCTCACCCAGGGGCTATCAGAAATAGGATAAATAATCCCAGCCTCTAGTAACTTGGTGACCTCTTTCTGCACCACTTCCTTCATGGCTGGATTTAGCCGCCTCTGTGGTTGAACCACTGGTTTGGCATTATCCTCCAATAGGATTTTGTGCATGCATCTAGCTAGGCTTATGCCCTTAAGGTCACCTATGGACCACCCAAGAGCTGTCTTGTGTGTCCTTAGCACTTGAATAAGTGCTTCCTCTTCCTGTGAATTTAAAGTAGAGCTTATGATCACTGGAAAAGTGTCACCTTCTCCCAGAAATGCATATTTCAAGGATGGTGGTAGTGGCTTGAGCTCGGGTTTAGGAGGTTTTTCCTCTTTCAGAAGAAAGTTCAGAGGCTCTTTCATGTCCTCTGAATCCTCCAAATCAGGCTGAACATCTTTAAAGATGTCTTCCAACTCTGATTCGAGACTCTCAGCCATGTTGATCTCTTCTACCAAAGAGTCAATGAGATCAACTTTCATGCAGTCTGTTGATGTGTCTGGATGCTGCATGGCTTTGACAGCGTTCAACTTAAACTCATCATCATTGACTCTCAGGGTTATTTCCCCCTGTTGGACATCAATGAGGGATCGTCCAGTTGCTAGGAAGGGTCTTCCTAGAATGAGAGTAGCACTCTTGTGCTCCTCCATTTCCAGCACAACAAAGTCAGTGGGAAAGGCGAATGGCCCAACTCTGACAATCATGTCCTCAATCACGCCTGATGGGTATTTAGTGGAACCATCAGCAAGTTGGAGACATATCCGGGTTGGTTTAACTTCTTCAGTTAAGCCAAGCTTCCTGATAGTGGATGCAGGTATCAGGTTGATGCTTGCCCCAAGATCGCATAAAGCTGTCTTGGTGCAATCACCTTCTAATATGCATGGTATCAGAAAACTCCCAGGGTCTTTAAGCTTTTCAGGAAAGCTTTTTAGAATGACTGCACTGCATTCTTCAGTGAGGAGAACTCTTTCTGTTTCTCTCCACTCCTTTTTATGACTCAAGATCTCTTTCATGAACTTGGCATAAGAAGGTATTTGCTCAAGTGCTTCTGCAAATGGAATCTTTATTTCAAGAGTCCTTAGATAATCTGCAAAGCGAGCAAATTGCTTATCCTGCTCCTCTTTCTGGAGTTTTTGAGGATAAGGTATCTTGGCTTTATTTTCCTCAACCTTAGTGGTTAAAGAAGCCTTTTTAGAGGGGTTGTTATCAGCACTTGTGTGTGTCTGATCCCTCACTGGCAATTGAGTGCCAGAGTCAGAAGCTGGAGTGACGTTAGACGCCAGCTCACTGTCTGTTCCTGGCGCCTGAACGCCAGAAATGTACCCATTTTGGGCGTTCAACGCTGGATTTTGCCTCATTTGGGCGTTCAACGCCAGATTCTTGCCCATTTTTGGCGTTGAACGCCAACCCTGCCTTGTTTCTGGTGCTGAACGCCAGTTTTGGGCATGGTCTGGGCGTTCAGCGCCAGCCTTCCACCCATTTTCTGGCGTTTTAGTGCCAGATTTATTTTTCCCTGGGCTCTTACTGTCCTCAGGTGAATCTTTGGTGGGTCGCTCATTTCTTGAATTTTTGATGCCTTGAGGTGGGGTATTTAGTGTTTTCCCACTCCTCAATTGAACTGCTTGGCATTCTTCTGCTATTTGCCTTGATAGCTGCTGCTTTGTTTGCTTAAACTGTTCGTCCATATGTATATTAGCTATCCTTGTCTCCTGTAGCCTGTCCTTGAATTCAGCTAACTGCTTTGTTAGAAAATCCAATTTCTGATTGAATTCAGCAGCTTGTTTTACAGTACTGAATTCAGCAGTTACTGTTTTAACCTCTTCATTCATGGAAGGGTTGCTGCTTAGATACAGATGCTGATTCCTGGCAACTGTATCAATGAGCTCTTGAGCCTCTTCAATTGTCTTTCTCATATGGATAGATCCACCAGCTGAGTAATCTAGAGACATCTGAGCTCCTTCTGCAAGCCCATAGTAGAAGATGTCTAACTGAACCCACTCTGAAAACATTTCAGAGGGGCATTTTCGTAGCATCTCTCTGTATCTCTCCCAGGCATCATAAAGAGATTCATTATCTCCTTGTTTAAAGCCTTGGATGTCCAGCCTTAGCTGTGTCATCCTTTTTGGGGGAAAATACTGATTCAGGAATTTTTCTGTCAGCTGTTTCCATGTTCTTATGCTGGCCTTAGGTTGGTTATTTAACCACCTCTTAGCTTGATCTTTTACAGCAAATGGAAACAGTAATAGTCTGTAGACATCCTGATCTATTTCCTTATCATGTACTGTGTCAGCAATTTATAGAAATTGTGCCAGAAACTCTGTAGGTTCTTCCTGTGGAAGACCGGAATACTGGCAACTTTGCTGCACCATGATAATGAGCTGAGGATTCAACTCAAAGCTACTGACTCCAATGGAGGGTATGCATATGCTACTCCCATATGAAGCAGTAGAGGGGTTAGAATATGACCCCAGAGTCCTCCTGGACTGTTCATTTCCACTTATGTCCATGATGGATATATGGATATAACTTGGACTGATTTATCTTTTTATTTATTTTATTTTAAAAATACTTAAATAAAATAAAATAACTAAAAAGAATTTGAATTTTGAAATTTTTTTTATAAAAAAAAATAAAAATTAATTAGTTAATAAA